>NC_091937.1:18689607-18763479 GCF_041260155.1 Ptychodera flava
AATCTTAGCCAACATTTTATCCTCCTGAAGTAAAAACAGCATTGACTTCATATAAATCAGGTTTTCTTTCGACTTTGCAATAGCGCAAATTGCGCATTTCGAGCCATTTACTGCCTTGTAAAATTTACTGACAGCGCGAAAATCACTCACAAACACAGCAAGCAAGTACGCCCATATGATGGTGACCAAAGCGCATAGTGTATGACCTGTTGATTAACTGTTGTTTTTCTACCCCTAAAATGTCAAGTTTGCCACCTAATTTTGATGAATGGGTCAGAAATTGCCTATCAGTGAACATGCAGAGAAACACTGATAAATGACTCAAATAAGACATCTAAGATAACACAAACTTTAAAAAGTAAAACTTAACGACAATCAATTAATTTAAACCAATAAATTTCAGCATCAGCGAGTAATACAATGTAGAGCGAGTTCTTAGAAAGAAAAAAACTTCAAACTCACTTCCTACGGAAGGCAGAGTTAGAGAGATAGAAGTAGAGAGAGGTACAGGTAGGGTAGAAAGAGAGGTAGAGAGAGGGGGAGAAAGGAGAGAGAGAGAGAGAGAGCAAGAGAGAGAGCGAGAGAGAGAGAGAGAGAGAGAGAGAGAGAGAGAGAGAGAGAGAGAGAGAGAGAGAGAGAGAGTTTAATCTACACATTACGAGGAGGATTTTTAATTATAAGAAATGACATTTTAGGTTCGAAGATGATGTATACCTTTACGCTTTCATACAGGATAGTTAATTAATATAGTATATGTTGTCGTTATAATATGTATTTAAAATAAGGTGCGGATGAATTTATTGTTCAGCAACTAATACTGATTAAATGATATGTGGTGAAATAGAAATAGGTATACTTACATACTGACAAAGAGAGAGAGAGAGAGAGAAGAGAGAGAGAGAGAGAGAGAGAGAGAGAGAGAGAGACGGACAGACAGAGAGCGAAAGAGAGAGAGAGAAGAGAGAGAAGGAGAGAGAAAAAGAGAGTAAGAAAAGAGAAAGGAAAAGGAGGAAATGAGAGAATTTCACTCACACATAATGGTGATAATTTTCAAATTTAAAAAATTTGCACACCATATATATTTTTAAAATGAAACTTTTTTACAATATAACCCGTCCTGGCTCTCGATACATCAAGGCAATGTTTGATGTAAAAAAAAACTAATATCATCCGTAAAATTTCGTCGCATCTTAGCCAACTTTTCATCCTTTTCAAGTACAAACAGCATTGATTTCATACAAACAACTTAAGCTAGGATAAGTACGATAATACTCTTTAAATTAGAAAAAATAAGACTGAACGAAAATCAATTAATATTGAACCGATAAAGACAAACATCATGGAGTAACATAAACATAATGTAATGCGCCTTTGTAGAAAGACGAAGATTTAAACATACTTCCTACAGAGGTAGAAATAGATAAGGGTAGGGATAACGAGGTAAAGATTGAGAGAGGGAGATTGAGAGAGAGAGAGAGAGAGAGAGAGAGAGAGAGAGAGAGAGAGAGAGAGATTTATTAAGACATTGGTGTCAGAATTTGCCAGGCGAGTTATGTCTGCCAAATAACTGAATTACATTTACAAAAATTTTAACGATCCATAACGAAACAATGCACCTTTTAAGTCTTGCAAATGAGGTATACGGTATCGCTATCATATACCGACAGTTGAAATGAAATTATATTTACTTTCATTGTTTGATATCAAACAAGCGGAAGAACAAGAACTGATTCAGCAAGGAATAAGGATTACGGGGTGCATGGTAACATAGTAAAAAATGGTATACTTACACGCTGAGAGAGAGAGGGGAGAGCGAGAGAGAGAGAGAGAGAGAGAGAGAGAGAGAGAGAGAGAGAGAGAGAGAGAGAGAGAGAGAGAGAGAGAGAGTTTAATCTACACATTACGAGGAGGATTTTTAATTATAAGAAAATGACATTTTAGGTTCGAAGATGATGTATACCTTTACGCTTTCATACAGGATAGTTAATTTATATAGTATATATTGTCGTGATATGTATTTAAAATAAGGTGCGGATGAATTTATTGTTCAGCAACTAATACTGATTAAATGATATGTGGTGAAATAGAAATAGGTATACTTACATACTGACAAAGAGAGAGAGAGAGAGAGAGAGAGAGAGAGAGAGAGAGACGGACAGACAGACAGAGCGAAAGAGAGAGAGAAAGAGAGAAGGAGAGAGAAAAAGAGAGTAAGAAAAAGAGAAAGGAAAAGGAGGAAATGAGAGAATTTCACTCACACATAATGGTGATAATTTTCAAATTTAAAAAATTTGCACACCATATATATTTTTAAAATGAAACTTTTTTACAATATAACCCGTCCAGGCTCTCGATACATCAAGGCAATGTTTGATGTAAAAAAAAAACTAATCCGTAAAATTTCGTCGCATCTTAGCCAACTTTTCATCCTTTTCAAGTACAAACAGCATTGATTTCATTCAAACAACTTAAGCTAGGATAAGTACGATAATACTCTTTAAATTAGAAAAAATAAGACTGAACGAAAATCAATTAATTTGAACCGATAAAGACAAACATCATAGAGTAACATAAACATAATGTAATGCGTCTTTGTAGAAAGACGAAGATTTAAACTTACTTCCTACAGAGGTAGAAATAGATAAGGGTAGGGATAACGAGGTAGAGATTGAGAGAGGGATATTGAGAGAGAGAGAGAGAGAGAGAAAGAGAGAGAGAGAGGAGAGAGAGAGAGAGAGAAGAGAGAGAGAGAGAGAGGAGATTATTAAGACATTGGTATTTACTACACAAAATTTTAACGATCCTTACGAAACAATGCACCTTTTTAAGTCTTGCAAATGAGGTATACCGGTATCGCTATCATATACCGACAGTTGAAATGAAATTGTATTTACTTTCATTGTTTGATATCAAACAAGCGGAAGAACATAACTGTTCAGCAAGGAATAAGGATTACGGGGTGCATGGTAACATAGTAAAAAAAATGTATACTTACACGCTGAGAGAGAGAGGGGAAAGCGAGAGAGAGAGAGAATTATATAAACATTATGGTGATGATATTAGCCTCATTATCCCATATATTTCTTAAGATGTATCTTTTACATATATTACCTCATAGCTCTTGATACATCGAGACAACGTATGATTTGAAAAAGCTAATGTCAGTATATAAAAATAGGTGAATCCTAGTCAAAATGGTATCTTTTTCAAGAGAAAACACCATAGACTTTATATAGGTGCCTCAAACTATTGAACTAAGATAACACTTTTAAACGTAACAACAATAAAACAGAACGAAAATAAATTAATTTGAACCAATAAAGTTAAACATCAGAGAGTAATATAATGGAAAGCGTGTCAGTAGAATTACAAAAACTTCAATATTACTTGCTACAGAGGTAGAAAGAAAGTGGAGTTGACAGGTTGAGGTACAGAGGAGAGATAGAGGTTGTAGTAGCAGTGGAGAGAGAGAGAGAGAGAGAGAGAGAGAGAGAGAGAGAGAGAGAGAGAGAGAGAGAGAGACAGACAGACAGACAGACAGACAGAAAGACATACAACCAGACACACAGACACACAAACAGACACACATACACACAGACATATAGGGACAGAGACAGAGACAGATAGACAGACAGAGAGACAGAGACAGACAGAGAGACAGACAGATAAACAGACAGAGTTACAGAGAGACAGACGGACAGAAACTTTCATTTAAACATTGTGGCAAGAATCTTGAATACAAGACTCTGGCATTTTACTTTTGAATGTGATCTATACCTTTACACTATCATACATGACAGTTAATTGAAATATTATATCATGCCATTAGTTGAATTCAAAACAAGGTCGGGAAAAATGAATGGTTTAGCATTAAATACTCATCACGTGAAGTAAGGGTCCTTAGAAAAATAGTATACTTACACGCTGCGAGAGAGAGAGTGAGAGAGAGATTATTCACATATTATAATGATGATTTTCAAATTGCGAGTTTTGCAAACTTTACCTTATTATGCTATATATTTTCTTAAGATGTAACTTTTACACACAAACCTCGATACTCGATCTCGATACATCAAGACATCATTTGATTTCAGGAAAGCTGATGTCAGTACATAAAAACTAGTTGAATCTTGCCAATATTTTATCCTATTCTAGTACAAACAGCATTCGCTTCATAGAAATGACTCAAACTAGGAGTACTATGATAACCCTCTTTATCTTAAAAAAATAAAACTGAACAACAATCCATTAATTTGAACCAATAAAGTTCAAAACAGAGCGTCTTCGAAGAAAGACAAAAAGTTCAAACTTACTTTCTACGGAGGTAGAAAGAAGTAAGAGGTAGAGAGAGAGAGAGAGAGAGAGAGAGAGAGAGAGAGAGAGAGAGAGAGAGAGAGAGAGAAACAGAGTTTAATTGATACATAAGGGCGATGATTTTCAAATCGCACAGATTTGCAAATTTACCTTATTATACCATATAGTTTTTAAGATTAAACTTTTACATTATATAACCTCCTGGATTTCGAAACATCAAGGCATCGTTTGATTTCAAGAAAACTAAAGTCAGTATATAAACATTAGTTGAATCTTAGCCAACACATTTTTCTTTTAAAGTATAAACAGCGTTGACATCTCATAAATGACTCAAACTAGGAGAACTACGATAGCACTCTTTAACTTAGGAAAATTGAGATGAACGACAATCAATTAATTTGAACTAATAAAGTTAAAGATCAGAGAGCAATATAGTGTTGAGCGTGTTCGTAGAAAGACAAAAACTTCACACTTACTTCCTACGTAGTTTCAAAGAGAGTAAGAAGTAAAGTTAGTGAGATTGCGGTAGAGAGGTAGAGGTAGATGTAGAGGTAGAGGAAGAGGTAGGTATGGTGGAGGTAAGGAGAGTGAGAGTAAAAAGAGAAAGTGAAAGAGAAAGCGAGAGAGGGGGATGGAGGAAATTAAAGAATTCCACTCGCATTATGGTGATAATTTTCAAATTTGAAAGATTTGCAAACCATATATTTCTTAAGATGAAATTTTTATACAAAATAACGTCCTAGCTGTCAGTGCATCAAGACAACGTTTGACTTCAAGAAATGTTATATCAACTGTGAATTCGGTTGAATGTTAGCCAACATTTCAACCATTTCAAAAACAAAAATATATTTTAATAAGTGGAGTTTAAAACAAGGCCAGGAACAATAAATGGTTCAGCAACGAATACCGATCACGTTAAGTATGCAGCAATAAGAAATAGTAAACTTACTAGCTGAGAGAGAGGAGAGAGAGAGAGAGAGAGAGAGAGAGAGAGATTTATGTGCCAAATAACTATTGCAATAACTTCAATCTTTAACGAAACTATCCACAATTTAGTTTTGCAAATGAAGTATTCCTTATCGCTATCATATACCGATGGTTTGATTCGAAATTATATTTATTTTCATTAGTTGATGATACAACAAGTGGAAGAACAAGAACTGATTCAGCAATGATAAATATAAAGATAACAGAATGCACGATCAGAGAAAAATGGTATACTTACAGCCTGAGAGAGAGACAAACAGACAGACAGACAGAGAGACAGAGGCAGACAGAGAGACAGTAAGAGACAAAGACAGAGAGAAAGGGGAGAGAGAGATTATTCACACATTATGGTGATGATTTTCATATTTCAACGATTTGCAAATTTTAGTATTATTATCCCATATATTTCTAAGTTGTATGTTTTACATATCTAACCTAATAGCTCTCGATACATCAAGACAACGTTTGATTTCAACAAACATATTATCAGTATGTAAAAATTAGGTGTATTTTAGCCAACGTAACATATTTTCCTTCTTAAGTTAAAAACAGCATTGACTTCATGAAATGACTCAAACTAGGAGAACTACGATAACACTCTTAAAATAAAAGAAAAAAAAACTGAACGACAATTAACTAAATTGAACCAATAAAGATCCACATCAGAGAGTAACATAATGTATAGCTTGTTCGATCAAATACAAACATCAAACTTACTTTCTACAGAGGTACAAGGAAAGGAAGAGGTAGAGTTAGAGAGGTAGAAGTATAAAGGTAGACAGACAGACAGACAGACAGACAGACAGATAGACAGACGGACGGACAGATAGACAGACAGACAGAGTGAGAGACAGGAGGAGAAAGAGAGAGATAGAGAGTTTCAGACATTGTTGTCAGGCTTTATCGCATGAGATTTGTCTGCCAAATAACTTTGTACAATAGTAAAATAACTTCAACCATCTTTAATTATGCACTATATTAGTCATGCAAATGAAGTTTATCCTATCACTATAATAACCGAAAGTTGAATTGAAATTCCATTTATTTTAATTACTTGATGTTAAAACAAGCGGAGGATCAAAAATGGTTAGCATGAATAAAGATTAAAGGATGCATGGTAAAACTAAAAAATGGTATACTCACACGCTGAGGGAGAGAGAAAAGCGAGAGAACAGAGAGATATTATATTATATTATTCACACATTATTGTGAAATTTTTTTTTTAAAATTTGCAAGATTTGCGAACGTTAGCCTTACTATCCCACATATTTCTTAAGATGTAACTTTAACACCATAACCTCCTTGCTTTTGATAAATCCAGACAAGGTTTGACTACAAGAAAGCCTAAAGAAAGTATATAAAAATGAATTGAATCTCAGCCAACATGTTATTCTTTTTAAGTAAAACAGCATTGACTTCATATAAATGACTAAAACTAGGACACACTACGATAACATTCTTTAACTTAAAAATATCACAGAACCAACATCAATACTCTGACCCATTCAACATTAGAGAGTAATATAACTTAGAGGGTGTTCGTTGAAAGACAAAAACTTCAAACTTACTTCCTACGGAGGATGAAAGAAAGTAAGAGGTAGAGTTAGAGAGGTAGGGAAGAGTGAGGTAAAGGTAGAGGTAGAAGTAGAGGTAGAAAGACAGACAGGCAGACGACAGACAGACAGATAGACAGATAGACAGACAGACAGACACAGACACAGAGACAAAGAGAGACAGAAAAACAGACAGACAGACAGACAGAGAGATAGACAGAGAGAACGAAAGACAGAGAGGGAGAGTGAGAGAGAGGGGGAGGGAGAGATTATTTAGACCTTGTTGTCAGGCTTTGCCCGACGAGATTTTTTTTGCAAAATTACTATAACAATAACTTCAACAATCTGTAACAAAACTTTCCACTATTTAAGTTTTGAGATGAAGTATACCTTATCGCTATCACATACCGACAGTTGAATTGAAATTCTATTTACTTTCCATAAGTTTATGTCAAAACAATAGAAGAAGAAGAAGAACTGATTCAGCAATGAATAAGATCACAGGATGCACGGTTAAAAGAAAAAATGGTATACTTACAGCCTGAGACAGACAGACAGACAGACAGACAGACAGACAGACAGAGACAGACAGACAGACAGACAGACAGAAGACAGACAGACAGAAAGAAAGACAGACAGACAGACAGACAGACAGACAGACAGACAGACAGACAGACAGACAGTAAGAATCAGAGACAGGCAGAGGCAGACAGAGAGACAGTAATTGACAGAGACAGAGAGAAGGGAGAGAGAGTTTATTCACACGTTATGGTGATGATTTTCAAATTTGAAAGATTTGCAAATTTTAGCCTTAATATCCCATATATTTCTTCAGATGTAACGTTTACACATATAGCCTAATAGCTCTTCATACATCAAGACAACATTTGCTTTCAACAGACCTATTATCAGTATGTAAAAATTAGGTGAATCTTAGAAAACATTTTATTCTTTTCAAATAAAAACAGCATTGACTTTGTAAAAACAATTTAAACTAGGAGAACTACGATAACACTCTTAAAGTCAGAGAAATAGTATTGAACGACCATTGACCAGATTGAACAAATAAAGTTCAACATTACAGAGAATATGATGTAGAGCCTGTTCGTAGAAAGACAAAACTTCAAACTTACTTCCTATGGAGGTTCAAAAAAGTAAGAGTTAGAGTTAGAGAGGTGGAGGTACAGAGAGGTAGAGGTAGAGGTGAAAGAGAGAGAGAGAGAGAGAGAGAGAGAGAGAGAGAGAGAGAGAGAGAGAGAGAGAGAGAAAGAGAGAGAGAGAGATTAGTCAGACATTGCTGTCAGGATTTATTTGACGAGATTCGTCTGCAAAATTACTAGTACAATACCTTCGACCATCTTTAACGATAGTATGCACTATATTAGTTTTACAACTGAAGTACACCCCATTGCTATAACATACCAAAAGCTGAATTGAAATTCTATTTATTTTCATTACCTGAAATCAACACAGAGGACGTTCAGGGAATGATAAGCAATAAAATTGAAGGATGCCTGGTAAAAGTGAAAAATATGGTATACTTACACGCTGAGAGAGAGAGAGAGAGAGAGAGAGAGAGAGAGAGAGAGAGAGAGAGAGAGAGAGAGAAAGAGTCACACATTAATGGAACGATTTTAAAATTTGAAACATGTGCATGTTTTAGCCTAACTATGCCACATATTTATTTAGATGTTACTTTTACACATCTAACCCCCTTGCTCTTGATCAATCAAGACAAATTTTGATTTGAAGAAAGGTCATATCAGTATATAAAAATTTCGTTGAATCTTACCCATCATTTTATCCTTTTCACGTACAAACAGCTTTGACTTCATTTAAATGACTCAAACTTTAACTAGGAAACCTATGATAACACTCTTAAACTCAGAAAAATAAAACTGTACGACAATCAATGAAATTGAACCAATAAAGTTCAATTCAGAGAGTAATATCATGTAAAGATTATTCAGATTATTCAGACATTGCTGTCAGGATTTATCCGACGAGATTCGTCTGCAAATTACTAGTACAATACCTTCGACCATCTTTAACGATATTATGCACTATATTGGTCTTGCAATTGAAGTACACCCCATTGCTATAACATACCAAAAGCTGAATTGAAATTCTATTTATTTTCATTACTTGAAATCAACACAAGAGGAAGTTCATGGAATGATTAAGCAATAAAATTGAAGGATGCCTGGTAAAAGTGAAAAATATGGTATACTTACACTCTGAGAGAGAGAGAGAGAGAGAGAGAGAGAGAGAGAGAGAGAGAGAGAGAGAGAGAGAGAGAGAGAGAGAGAGACAGACAGACAGAGAGAGAGAGAGAGAGAGAGAGAGAGAGAGAGAGAGAAGAGATTATTCACACATTACTGTAACGATTTTAAAATTTGAAACGTGCATGTTTTAGCCTAACTATCCCACATATTTATTCAGATGTTACTTTTACACATCTAACCCCCTTGTTCTTGATCAATCAAGACAACTTTTGATTTAAAGAAAGGTCATGTCAGTATATAAAATTCGTCGAATCTTACCCATTATTTTATCCTTTTTCAAGTACAAACAGCTTTGACTTCTTGAAATGACTCAAACTTTAACTAGGAAACCTACGATAACACTCTTGTAACCTCCACAAATGTAATAATCTCCACAAATGTAATATCACCACAATTGTAATAAAATGCACCCATAAATGTAATATCGCCCATAAATGTAACAAAAATCAACCATAAATGTAATAAAACACCAACCACAAATGTAATAAATGGTAACCATGAATGTAATAAAAAAAACACCCATAAATTTAATACTTATCAACCATAAATGTAATAAATCTATTTTGTTGTTGCAATTGAGGAATTAGCCCTTAAATATTGATCTATGTAATAAGGAAAGCAACTCCACACATTATTCATATCTTGATTGTTTGCGTTTTAGTGTGTTTGTACGTATATTGTGAAAGTGTATTTTACGTTTCACTGTTTTGTGTATAGAACTGATTGGCTGCGGCGAGACACAGCTGTAATATGAATGTCAGTGCAGTCTCTACTCCAGAGTGGGAAGACTGTGTAACACTACGATCCTTTGACGCCGTTTTTTCGAAAATTGCCGTACTTTCTTAATCAATTGCCTCAAATTCGTCTTCAGTGGATAAATTGTGTGGAATAATCGATAGATTGTCTGTATTCCTATGTTGTCCCACTTAAAGTTTGTTCCTTCACTAGGGATGCCAGGATGTCTAATTTTGTTCTACTGTGTTCAAGGTAGTGTTCGTATTGTTTTTTACTAGATTGAAATATATATTCTCGTCAACATGTTTTGTGTCGTAAGTTTCTGTTATAAGGTTTTATATTTCTCTGTTATTTGTTCTGAGTCATCTGTCATAAACTTTGTGTGGTATCACTGGTTGACAAGTTATTTTGACGCTTCCTTATTATGTAATTATCAGTGTCTAGAACTGCTGTTCCACTTCCATTATCTAACGGTTTGATCAGTACCCTCGCCGTTTTCTGAGCGTTCTCAAAGTATTCTATTCTGTATTTGGAAAGGAAACCTAGTTTCAGGAAAGTATGCAATAACATTACACCAGTCTTATTAAAGTTATTATTTACTCAGGGCATTGATAAACAAATGATCACATATGCAAGTTCAAGTTTATTACATTTATGGTTGAGTTTTATTACATTTATGGTTAATTTGTTTATTACATTTGTGGTTGCGGGTTGTTACATTTATGGTTGACTATTTTATTACATTTGTGGTTCCTTTTATTACAATTGTGGTTGATATTACATTTGTGGAGATTATTACATTTGTGGAGGTTACAACTCTTAATCTCAGAAAAATAAAACTGAACGACAATCAATTAAATTGAACAAATAAAGTTCAATTCAGAGGTAATATAATGTAAAGATTATTCAGATTATGCAGACATTGTTGTCAGGCTTTGCGGAACGAGATTTGTTCGCCAAATTACTATTATAATAACTTCAACCACCTGTAACGAAACTGTGCACTATTTTAGTTGTGGAGGTGTGGTATACCTTATGGCTATCACATACAGACAGTTGTATTGAAATTCTATTTACTTTCATCAGTTGAGGTAAAAAAAACCGAAGAACAAGAACTGATTCAGCAATGAATAAAGATTACAGGATGCATGGTAAAAAAGAAAAACGGTATACTTACAAGCTGAGAGAGTGAGGGAGTGAGAGAAAGAGATATTATTTGGACATTGTTCTCAGGATTGGCCGGACGACATTTGTCTGCCAAATTACTATTATAATAACCTTAAGGTAATATGCACCTCGAAATTGAAAGACTTAAACTTTTGCTCGAACTTTCCTCAGTGAAACTTTCAACCATTTTCTTACCAAAACAAGAATAAAAATCAGGGTCACCGGCGAAATTTGGTACTAGTAGGATACGTGTAGTAAGAACCATCAGATATCTGTTATATCATTATATGCAGCAGGTTTCATCAACTTTCGCACACTAATCTCAGAGTTAAATCACTATATACAAAACTCATTTTAATATGTAAATGAGCTAATTATTTACTTGACACAACCAATTGCTTCTCAGTACAATTAAATATTTATCAGGTCAACATCTGTAGCAAGTTTCCTCAAATGTAATGCTGTGATTTTCGAGTAATATCACTAATTGCAAAATTCGTTAAATTGCAAATGTACCCTTATTAACTCCAGACAACTAAATTCTTTACACCACAATTACATATCTATCGGATTAGTATCTGCAGCAGATGCATCAAATTTGGTGCAGTTATTTTGGTGTTATATGACTAATTACACAACTTCATAAAATATGCAAATGAGCTATTTGTTAACCTGACACCGCAAATGCTTGTCAGTACAATTAGATATTTGTCAGATCAATATCTGTACGAGATTTCACTGACTTAGGTGCCGTAAATTCAGAGTTATATACCTAATTACAAAGTTCATTATATATGCAAATGAACCCTTAATTAACTTGACACTACTAAGTGCTTTAGACAACTATTAGATTACAGTCTGATCAGTATCTGCAGCAGAATTCATCAAATTCGGTGCAGTTATATCAGAGTTATATGACTAATTATAAAACTACATAAAATATGCAATGAGCTATTAATAACTTTGCACTGTCCAATGCTTCTAAGTATAATTAGATATATATCAGATCAATATTTGTTGCAAGTATCATCAAGTTTGGTGCAGGAATTTCAGAGTTATGTCACTAATAACAAAAGTTCATTAAATGTGTTAAATGCAAATGAGCCGATAATTGACATGATACTCATAGTATCATCATTATGTTCTGAGATTGTCATCTGTGAAAAGTTTTCATAAAATTTTGTGCAGTATTTCTTGATATATGCCTACACTGACATTGCCGTCTCAATAGGGAAACCATTGTACGGAAAAAATGATATCGCATAACTTCATTAATATGCAAGCAACACAAACCAAAATCTAATCAGTTCTTGCAGGTTGCATATGGTACCTATCTACAAAATCTGACTTGAATCCGTTTAGGGGTGTTTGAGGTATCGTGTAAAAAGACAGACAGACAAACAGACACACACATCGACAGACAGACAGACATCGCTATGACATTAGCCTACGTGTGAAGACGTGAGCTAATAAACTGAACGCCAATCAATTAATGTGAACCAATAATGTTCAATTCAGAGAGTAATATAATGTAGAGCGTATTCATAGATAGACAAAAACTCCAAACTTACTTCCTAGGGAGGCAAAAAAGTAAGAGGTAGAGTTTGAGATATAGAGGTAGAGAGAAGTAGAGGTAGAAGTAGAAGTAGTGGTAAAGGGAGGGAGAGGACAGACAGACAGACAGACAGACAGACAGACAGACAGACAGACACACAGACACACAGACACACAGACAGACAGGGAGAGAAAAGGAAGAGAGATAGAGAGAGTGAGACAGAGATTGTTCCGACATTGTTGTCAGGATTTGCCAAACGAAATTTGTTTGCCAAATACTATTACTATAACTTCAACAATCTGTAACTATCTTAAACGAAACTATTCACTATTTTAGTTTTGGAGATGAGTATAACTTAAAGCTATCACATACTGAAATTCGAATTGAAATTCTCTTTACTTTCATTAGTTGTTGTCAAAACAAGCCAAAGAACAAAACTGATTCAGCAATGAATAAAGATCACAGGTTGCACGGTAGAATACTTAGTGGATGAAAAAACAAGACTCTGTTCCAAAATAGAGTTTATTTCTAAAACTTCGACGTTTCGATTCCATACAGGAAATCTTCATCAGGAATCTAAAAAACAACAACATTTCAGTAAATATGGGACTAGTAAAAAAGAAAATGAGCAGCACGGGCGTTAAACCATTTAAAAAACTATTCGAAGAACTGAGTTGTTGGTTTATAAAAGGAAATATGGCTAAAAATCAATCTGTACAGACGAGAAGACAAAAGTTCTGAACTTACAAACAGAAAACGAGTGAACACTCAGTCTAAAAGTAGCGATATTGACCGGCCGGATCGTACAAAGCCAATGGCGCGAAATACAATGAAGGGAGGGCTCCCAAAAACAAACAAGTTGAACTTACAGACATCAGGAAATGACTCCCTAGCTGTAGGTGAAGCGGATGTTAAAACCTATAGGAACTGTACTATTTTTACCAGTCCCTTTTATTGATGCCATTGGGTGATAGAGTACCAAGCTTATGAATGAAATGAAGTTCAAGCTGTTTTCTTACTTTATCTGCTTTTGAATACACTTTGCAAAGACTAGGGAAACGAAATTATCGATGTTGTGCCCGATTCATGAAATGGTGGGCTACTAGAGTATGTATATGAGTTCTGATACTGTATGAATGTCGGAGTTCACGTTTCGTTTCGCCTATGTCTAATTTGTTACACTTATCACAGATAATGACGTAGATGATATTGGGTGTATTACATGTTACATGTCCGACAAGACAATTGTTGAAGGAAAGGCCAATGTTTGTTGATTATGGATGAGATGCTGGAAGTGACGGGTGGTACGTCGGCACAAATGGATCCTCGTAGGCTGGTCAGTGTGTCTATTTTTTAGTACGTAATGAGTTTTTCCCGGGAATGATTTCTTGCTTTGTTTTACGCCAGTGCTGCTCATCTTCTTTTTACTAGTCCCATATTTACTGTAATTTTGTTGCTTTTTAGATTCCTGATGAACATTTCCTGTTTGGAATCGGAACGTCGAAGTTTTATTAGAAATAAACTGTATTTTGGAACAGACTTTTGTTTTTTTCATCAGCTCAATACTACTCTCCAGACCAAGTTTCATTGCCACCTAGTACCTGTTACTGTAGTTGGACTGACACAAGTTCTAAAAATAAACTCCTCAGAATACTTACTTGCTGTGAGAGGGAGAGAGAGAGAGAGAGGGAGTAAGGGGGAGGGAGGGAGGGACAGACAGACAGACAGACAGACAGACAGACAGAGGAGAGAGAAATAGAGCAGATCGAGAGTGAAAGAGAGATAGAGACAGAAACAGATAGGGACAGAGAGACAGCAAGAGAGAGCGAGGGAGAGTGAGAGCAAAAAAGAAAGATAGAAAATTCAAGGAGAATGAGAAAGAGAGAGAGCGAGAGAAAGAGAGAGAAAAAGAAAGAGAGAGAGGGTGAGAAGGAAATGAGAGAGAGAAAGCGAGAGAAAGAGAGAGACAGAGTTTGAGAAGAAAGAGAGAGAGAAAGAGAGTTTCATTAAATTATTATGGTAAGGATTTTGAAATACAAGACTATGGCATTTTACTTTCGAAGATGATGTATACCTTATGCTATCATAGCAGACAGTTTTATTGAAATATATATAGTGTTATTTGTTGAATTCTAAACAAGGTGAGGAACAATAAATAGCTTTTGATTATGGTGATATTTTTCAAATTGGATAGATTTACAAAATTTAGCCTTATTATCCTATATATTTTGTAAGATGTAAATTCAACACATAAACCCCCTTGATCTCGATACATCAAGACAACATTTGATTTCAAGAAAGCTTATGTCAGTATATAAAAATTAGTTGAATCTTACCCATTATTTTATCCTTTCAATTTCAAACAGAGTTGGCTTTATATTAATGACTCGAACTAGGAAAACTATGATAAACCCTTTAACTCAGCAAAAATAAAACTGAAAGACAATCAATTAATTTGAACCGATAAGACAAACATCATAAAGTAACATAAACATTATGTAGAGCGTCTTTGTAGAAAGACAAAAAATTACTTACTTGCTATGGCGGTTGAAAGAAAGGAAGAGGTAGACATAGAGTGAGGTGGAGGTAAAGGTACGTAGATGTAGATGTAGAAGGAAGGAGAGAGAGAGAGAGAGAGAGAGAGAGAGAGAGAGAGAGAGAGAGAGAGAGAGAGAGAGAGAGAGAGAGGGCCACACACACAGTTTTTTTAGTTTTTCAAAATGTGTTTAATATTCAACATTGCTCATTAAAATCACATGTCCCTACAGTATTACATCACACTAGCACTATATACACGGATTATCAATATGATGTCAGATGATATGAAAAGTAAAGGAGCTCAGGAGTCTTCACACTCATAAAAGTAGAAATGTAATCATACAATATATAGACTCCGCTGACTTAACATCTTACATATTAAAGATCAATTCATTTCTGTTATCAATCTCACATATGATATCATTGATGGCCCAGATATCTTTAAAAGTTTGTAAGTTTTCATTCATTTTGTAGTAGTTGTAGTCCACAGTTATTCTGCATCTTACACGTTGTTTGAACATTTTCAGTGGGTCTGGATTCTCATTTAACCCGGCAATAGACTGTTGCTACCTACGTAGTGATCATGAGATAGTTGCAAAATTGATTAGCGTGCCGCAATATTCTTGGTCCCTTTAGTATACCGAGGATATACAAAAGGAGTGGAACAGAGTCTTTTTCGATGATTTGTTGTATCAACTTTGTGAGATAACTATGTAGCTCCTGTAGTTTTATGCATTCAAAATCATGTGAAAGAGTGTTTCAATTTCATCGCAATGTATACATTTGTAGTAATCCCTTTATTGCTGAGAAATAGGCAGCGTCCAGTTGCTGAGCAGCCATGGATTGCTCCCCATGATGATCACTGTCTCGTCTACTGACAGGTTCCACATAAATAGTCTGAAAGTTTGATTTAACATCCTAGGAAATCGACAACAAGTCATGCAATGGAGTGGGTAATCTTGCTAGATCATGATTGACATTGATCTTTTTAATAAGCAAATAGTAAACCTCTTTGTAGTCAGTTTACTGAAGTAAATCGGTCTAATATCCTGAATACCACTTTGAGGTAAAGCAATATTAAATTGAAGTAAGTTGGGTGGGTCACTGCCTGTACAGGTGCCCTGAAAGAATTGATTAAGACGTGCTTGCGCATTTTTAGGTATTGCATCCCATACTAATTGAATCTCTCTGTCCAGAATCCTTGCGGAGTAAACTGGAACATTTGGCTGAATTTTAAGTGTGATCTTTTTACGCTTTCAGTGCGGTTAATATGATCTTCTGTCGTTATAACTCCATCTTCGATAAAATGTTTTAGATACAGTGGAGACTGTTGAACCGGGTGAAGTATTAATTGGTTATGGAAAATAGGTTCACACATAATATCAGACACTGAGGGTTGGGTTACTGTACGTTTAACATCAAGTGACTTCCAAGACGTATCAAATCTTCATAAAATGGCTGAATTCTGTTACTATCAGTGTGTAGAACGAGTGGGACTTTCAAAGCTGGAACGTGGACGCTAAGTTTATTGTAACCAAATTTGCTGATATTATACTTTGCGTGGTTGTGAATAGGATGATCAGAATTTTCATATAGTATTTTACGTATATACATCATTCTAAAGTTATCAATTTTACTTTGAATGTGCACAAGAGCTTGACCGCCATCGCTCACTGGTAAATACATAATCTCATGAGGGAGCCAGTGTTTCCCTTGGCAGAATAAATTGACAAGAAACACTTGAATACTTTGAATAAATGTTCGTGGTGGTGATAGACACTGTAGCTTGTGCCAGAGTTGGACGTAGCTAACTGGTTGATGATGAGGTTTCTACAACGATATGAAATTAGTAGCATATGATTCCATTTTTTAGAGTATTCGCAACTGATATAACGAACCTTCCCAGTTTATTCAACAAAGGTAATGTCATTGCCAAGGTGAACTCTTAGAATTTTCAAACCTTGTTTTTGTAATCAAGTCCCAGAGGAGAGTCTTTCCTATTATGCCACTTGCCCGTCTACAGGCCTTTTGACTTTAGAAAATTGATCTTTGCATTGGATGCACCCTGGTAAATACTAAGCCAGTATCGAATACATTCAAAGCCAGTATTACGTGTGACAAACATACTGAGATCATCAGCATAAGCAGAGAGAAAGTGTTTTCTAGATTCCGACAAGGCAGTGGAAAACCATTCAAAGCATTATAAGTCCGTAATTTATGTAGAAAAGGTTCAATGCATATTGTGTACAATTGACTGGACAAAGCGCATCCTTGAAGGATGCCACAGCCAAAGTCAAAAGGTTAGGTCAGATCACGATTGACTTTTAGAATGCTTTCAGTGTTGTTATAGATAATATGATGTAGTTAAGAAAGTTGTCATCAAATCCAAAGGCTGTCCGAGTACTGAGTAGATAGGGCAAAGTAAGTAAATTCTTTGTTTTGCGTCCGCGCGCGCCTAGGTATTTGGAGATTTTTAGGAAAAAAAACACAAACTTTGCTTTCAGAGGTTAGCCGTTGGTGGCGCTATTTTGTCACAAAAACAAGTCGTGGCTTTTAACTTTGCGACGAAACACTCCTTTAGTCAGATTTCACTAATCAACCATGCGGTGACGTAAAACAGTACTCTCTACACATTTACCCCTATCGATAAGTAAGTCAGCCTGATGCTGGGGCCTCACGTTCTCGCTGTCTGTTGTGGCTTTGCCTGTTGTGGTTTTGTCGTCACGATAAAAATGGTTGAAAGCAGGGAAATAATCGAAGTTGAAGAACAGGAAACCTTTGCACGGCAACTTGAAGGCACGGCAACTTTGAAGGCACTGCGAGCAATCGGGACTTGAACAGAGAGAGAGAGAGTCAGTCGGCCGATTGGACTTGGGTACCACGACTCAGAGAGTATGGCAGACGAAAAAATTGGAAAGTGTTGAGGCCTATCCTAGTTAATTGGTCTTTCAGGTTTGCCAAAAATTTGGTTAATTCGTCCATTTTAACTTGAAACAAAAAATAAACCAGTGATCAGTCCTGTAAACAAAAGGCCTTTACGTACTTTTTTGTTCAGTTTGGGTATGGAAAGTATATTAGAATCCCTCTGTGAAAGTTCAGACTTGTAGTAGGCGGTCGTAGCTGCTCTTGAAGGAGGTCACACTTTCTGCATTAATGACATCGGCTGGTAGTTTATTCCAGGTGTCCACAACTCTTGCTGAAGAAAGTACTTTCTTGTTAAGTCGAACGGTTAGTTTATGAAGTTTGAGACAGTGTCCTCAAGTTCTTGAGTCGGCTGCTAACTCAAGTGAAAGGTTATTGTAGTCATGGCCTTTGATGACTAATTCTAGAGTAACTGTTGAATCATGTCATGAATTCTTCTTTGTTCAAGTGTTATTAAATCAAGCTGTTTAATTCTATTTTGATAATTGTAGTGTTGGGTTTAGGTATTATTTGCCATGCTAAGGTTTTTATGTCCTCTTGTAGCCATGTTGACCAAGCTTGTACTGCATGTTCGAGCTGTGGTCTCACAAGTTGCTTGTAAAGACGAAGAATGACATTTTTTTATTTGATCGACAATGATCATTTGATGAGATCAACATTCTGTTTGCTTTTGAAACTTATCACATTTGCTTGAAGGTTTTAAGGTAGAATGAAGTAGATCGCCCAAGTCATTTTCTTCAGTTGTACGTCCCAGTGAAATATTGTTCATTGAGTGTTTATTGAAGGGGTTGTCGTAGCCAATATGCGTCCGCCCGTGTTCACTCATTTTGTGTAGCTTGTCCAAATCACCTTGTAGAATTTCAGGTTACTACAATTTCGCAAGGGATGATATGTCTTGGTATTGTCAGTAAATGTTTGAGTTCAGAACTAATTTCACCGCCAGTATGATTTATGTAGATTAGAAAGAGTACTGTCCAAGAACTTAACCCTTTGGGACACCATTTGTGATGTATTCTCCATTGAGATGATGTTCCATTTATGACTACTCGCTGTTTTGTATTTGTCAATCATGCTTTGACCCACTGTAGAATATTATTTCCATTTATGCCATGATACTTCATCTTATCAATCAATCTCGGTGTGGTACTTTGAAAGTGCAAGGAATATAGATGTGAAACGTCCACCTAAATTTGGGTCTGATGAGTCTGTGTGTGGAGACTGACAATTGCGAAATGCCTTCTTTTATTTGATGGAAGGAAAGGTGCTGGTTTTACGGATGGTCCCGAGGAGCTACAGGGAATACTTTTGTCGATTATATCACCAATTTCGTCTTCTCTCTGATGCCCCATCTTTCTAAAATTAAATGCAGAGGCTACAAGTTACCCTTTCTGTCTGGTGTTTTCTTTCAAAACGGACACCTTTCAGCAAAACTATGGCATTCCATCAGAGCATAGACATTACAAGACACTTGAAAGAAACGTACAAGAACTTTAGGACAAAGGACCGCTACTGTATACTGTTATAGTGTACCAATTCCTCAAACTGTCGAGATTTAAGTAATTTGATGAGGCTTTCAAGTTGTTGTGCAATGATATTGACATGTGGACACTTTTAATGCACCAGAAAGAAAAATAAAACTATAAGAGAAAAGCAAACGTCACAGAATGACTGTTTATTTTGATCCATTTGTTATGAAAATGCATACAGTGATCATACAATGTGTCACACTGCGACAGGAGTATTTATGTGGTTTGAGAAAAATTGTCCAATAAAGTCAAACAGATTTTGTGTTAAATTTTCTGTGTGTGTTTTTTAGCCGCTTACCCCGCATACCTTTTAGGATTTTGAGTGGACGCAAAACAAGGAATTTACTTACTTTGGCCTAGTCGTGATGATCACGATCAAGGCCTTTTCTTGGTCAATGGTAAGCACAGCGAGGCGTAACTGTTTCATTTGCATACGACAGAGTGTTACAGATAAGGTATATATTATCAAAAATGGTTCTTCCTGGAATACAGTAGGTTAATCGAAGTGGATAATTTCATTTAGGGTTTCTTCAATCTAAAAGACAGTGCTTTTTCAGAATTTTATGATCTGCACACAAGATTGCGACTGGCCTCCAGTTTTTTAGTAGACAATTATCGCAATTTAGGTGACAAAGTGATTGTAGCTCTACAACAAGAAAGAGGGAGTTGAACGGTTTGTACTGATGGGAAAACGATTTCATGGAAATCTTTCCCAATAACATTCCAGAAGCATTTATAAAATTCGGCCGGAACGCCGTCTATACCTGGGGTTTTTGTGATTTCTAGGTTTTCTAACAGCTCATCAAATATTATCGGTATTTCAAGAACTTCTTAAGTGTCATTTTCAAGTTGTGGCAAGTCACTTATCAATTTATCTGTGTGACCCTTGCTGATTTTTTTCTGGAGTATAAAGTGTTTTACAGAAACCTCTAGCTATCTTGCGTATTGCAGATGGATCTTCAATTATTTTTTCATCACTGTCATTCAATTTGAAATGTGTTATCATTTTTGAACACTCTTGCGACGCTCAAGTTCAAAAAAGTAACGTGGTGGTTTGTCGATTTCGTTAATATATTGAAACCTCGACCGGACCTAGGCTCCTCTTGTTTCAATTTTGAGAAGATCATTTAGCTGTCTTTTCTCATTTTCATATTCTGTATGACTGATATGATTTGCTGATAGTTGGTTAGGTTTTCTAGGTTCGAGAGATCTTTCATCAATTTTTCTTACTTTTTCTTAAACTTGAGCTCGTCGACGCCCTATACTGTATTGTCGGGAAAGCAATTTTATCTGTAGTTTACATGCGTCCCACACTCTTGAATTGAAGAAAAATCGTTCTTTTCAGTGGCCCACTCCTACAAGTAATTAATTATAATCTTTCTGTAATTTTCGTCATTGAGCAGTGATGTGTTTAGTGCCCAGTGAGCACTTATATGTTTATTTTCCTTTTTGGCTAATACGTTTTTGAATAATATTATGGTCAGAATATGAAACAGGCACTATCATTGCTGATTGAAGTCTATTAGTGATGTGCTTACTAAGTTAATGTAGAATCTATCAAGTCGTGCATGTGCATCATTATTGCCATGCCATGTATAATTCAAATCAGCGGGATGAAGTAGTCGCCAAGCGTCGATCAGTATGAACTTATAACAGTTTTACCGAGTACGCTAGAAGATAGCGTGTGTGGTTCGATATGACTGCGTCTAACAGTATTTGCGTCTAAAGTACAGTTAAAGTTGCCATCGAGGATAATGGGATCGGGTGAGGAGTCTAAGAGAGCAAAAAGATGTTGTAATGTTTGAAATGTATCAATACGTGCTTGACAGTCATTTCGCACGTAGACATTAATGAAATGAAAGACAGTGTTATTAAGTTAAGCATGAACAAAGTAGTCGCTTCAGAATGATATCTTCCTTCTTAAGGATATCAGTCCGTGAGTTCGGGTGAAAAAGAATTGCAACACCACTTGAATGAGTGTCAAGATGCGAGCATACAATCTAGCCCCACCATACAACTTTCGAAAGAGGTTCATCACGTGTGGTGGTGTGCGTTTTTTAAATAAAGAAGCAATCACATTTAAGCAGTGTTTCAAGCGTTTCAAGCATAGTATAACCGATTCAGTGTGTCTCGGCAGCCACTGCACTTGCTAGAAAGAATTTAGAGGCAAGTCACGATACGAAGGGTAGAATTGTGTGAATCATGTTGGCTACATGAAAGAAAAATGATGAACATTCATTACAGTGGCAAATCGTTTCCTCTCTTTTCAAGTCACTAGTTAATTTCTCCATTCATTTACATATCCTTTATTTTAGAGGTTGATCAGTAGCTGGTGCTTTTCGAGCAAGTGAAAGAACTTTAAGCAAAATCGGGAAAAATCCGCGGCATCTCTCATCGTGATTTTATTTGTTTTTATGCTCTCGAGAAAAAGAGCAGGTTTCTTTTGTGACGGCAGGGTGTCGCATTGTGACAGTTAGTCTGCTTTCATCCGAGTCGCTATCTGAGTCATCACTGCTAGTTGTAGTTGATATTGAAAAGCGGCCAGAGTTTCGAATGATGTTAGCGTTGCATTCGATACTGTCATTAATTTCTTCGCCAGTGGAAGCTGTTTCATTTATTCTGGCTGCTTCAGTACAAGCAAGGTTAGTTTTGTCTGAAAATTCGTAGCAATTTGTTTGTACTTTAATGGGGATTCTAAAAGTTCATCTTCGGTATCAGAATCGCCTGAACGTTGCTCTGGCTATGTGACTTTTTGTCTTCGTCTCCGTCTTCATCAACACTATCGATCATTCTTTTTTTGGTCTAATGGTTGTTCTGCAAGAGTTGTTTTGTGATGTCATGGGGACGTCTGTGTCGAGAGTTTCATCAATTATTTCCTCGGTTGTTTCATTAACAATGGTTTCAGTATTAGCTGTATTGTTAATATTCCTTGCACGAACAGGTGGTGTTGTGTTTTCCTGTTCATCTGTGATAAGCTGACTATTCAAATCGGCCTCTGTTGCATTATCGATTATTTTTTCCCTTCTATGAGGAGATGTATCCTGCACTTCTAATTCCGTCAGCGAATTTGGCGAATTAGTATCATCACGATCAACAATAATACGTTCTTTATGGAAAATTTGGTAGTGTTCTGTCCAGAATTACTCAATTTTTTACTGTTCGGTATATCATTCTTGCCAGGACAGTTCTTTCTTATATGTCCAGGACTTCCACATTGGAAACATTTGAGTGAGTCTGTTGATATGTAAGTTGATGAAATTTTCCTACATGAAGAAGACGAAATACCCCATTGCAGTCTTTAAACGTTGGTTTTAGAACTATATAGACTTGTCTCCTGAAAGACTTCACGTGTTTGAGATCGGGGTTCCAACGGCCTAAGGAGGTGTGACGAAAAGTGTTGTTGAGAGCTTTGCCATATTCAAGCAGTTGATCGTAAAGAAAGGCATTTTGAATGAAAGGTGTTACGTTTGAAATAATAGCTCTAGTACTGGTTGGATGATCGGTGTGGGTTGTACAAACAGGTGATTGATATGTAAACCTTAAGTACTACCCGTAAGAGCTGTGAAACCGAGAGAGAGAGAGAGAGAGAGAGAGAGAGAGAGAGAGAGAGAGAGAGAGAGAGATTATTCAGACTTTCTTATAAGGATTTGACTGAAATGATTTATCTCCCGAATTACTATTACAATAACTTAACCATCTGTGATGAAACTATGCACTATTTAGTTTTGAAAATGAAATGACACTGCATGAAACGCAATAATACAGATAAATTCACACTATAAGTTGACTGTATTATAGAATAATACACGTGAATTCACATGAATCCACGTAATACAGGCTTGCTGAATACAAACAATGGATTATTGTCTGTATTCATCTGTATATGCACTCTTCAGCTAAAATACAGGCAATAATCCATGCTAATACAGTAAGTATTATTTGGTTTTCAAGCAGTGTGAGGTATACGGTAACGCCATTACATACCACAAGTTGAAAAATTTCTATTGATGATAAAAAAGCCAAGGAACAAGAAATGATTGAGCAATGAACAAAGATCATAGAATGCCTGGTAGAATAAAAAAAATGGTATGCAACTTACATGCTGAGTGAGAGAGAGAGAGAGAGAGAGAGAGAGAGAGAGAGAGAGAGAGAGAGAGAGAGAGAGAGAGAGAGAGAGAGAGATTCACACATTATCATAATTCTTTTTCAAATTTCAAAAATATGCAAACATTAATCTTATTATCCTATATATTTCTTCAGATGTAAGTTTTACACATAAACCTCCGTGATCTCGATACATCAACAAAGTGTTGTTGAGAGCTTTGCCATACACAAGCAGCTGATCGTTAAGAAAGACATTTGGAAAAAAGGTTTTACGTTTTAAATAATATCTATAGTGGCTGATTGGATCATCGACGTGGGTTGTACGAACAGGTGATTGACATGTACATCTGAAGTACATACATATCTCCCCTGCGAAACAAAAAAGATGTGAGAGGGAGACATTGAGTGCGAGTAAGTAAGAAGAGAGAGAGAGAGACGGAAAGACAGACAGAGACAGAGAGACACAGAGAGACACAGAGAGAAACAGAGACAGAGAGACAGAGAGAGACAGAGTGAGAAAGAGACAGGGACAGAGACATAGAGCAAGAGAGATAGGGGAGAGAGAGAGAAAGAGGAGACAGTAAAAGAGACATTATTCAGATGTTATTGTAGGATTTCCCTGACGATATTTGTCTGCCGAATAGCTATTACAATAGCTTCTACTATCCTATGTAACTATGCACTATTTTAGATGTTTTGTAAATGAGGTATGCCTTAACGCTATCACATGCCATCAGATGAATTGAATTTCTATTTATTGTTATTAGTTGATGTGAAAACAAGGTAAAAACAAGAAATCATTCCGTAATTCATTAAGATCACAGGATGCATGGTAAAATAGAAAAAAAATGGTATACTTACAAGCTGGGAGAGGGAGAGAGAAGAAAGAGAGCAGAGACAGACAAACAGACAGACAAACAGACAGACAGACAGACGGACAGACAGACGGACGGAGACAGAGAGACATAGAGACAGAGAGATAGTTTATTAACACGTAATGGTGAGGATTTTGAAATACTAGAGCGTGACATTTTTTTTTTGAAGAAGATGTATGCATTTGCCATTTCATACACGATCGTTAAATTGAAATATTATATATTGTCATTAGTTTAATTCAAACCAAGTTGAGGAACAATAAATTGTTCAGCAATGAATACTAATAATATGAAGTATGGCGCCATGGAAAATAGTTAACTTACACTCTGAGAGAGAGAGAGAGAGAGAGAGAGAGAGAGAGAGAGAGAGAGAGAGAGTGACAGTGAGAGAGTTATGCAGTTTAATTCACACTTTATGGTGGTGATTTTCAAATTTCAAAGAATTGCAAACTTTAGCCTTATTATCCCAAATATTTCTGAGGATTTAACTTATATACATATAGCCTCCTGGCTCGCTATACATCAAGACAACGTTTTATTTCCAGAAAGCTAATGTCAGTATATAAAAATTAGTAGAATATTAGCAAACATATCATCCTTTTCAAGAACAAACAGCATTTACTTAATGGAAATGATAAAAAAGACAACTACGATAACACTCTTGAACGTTGAAAAATAAAACTGAACGACAATCAATTAATTTTAATCGATATAGTTCAACACCACAGATAATATAATGTAGAGCATTTTCGTAGAAAGATAAAATCTTTAAACTTACTTCCTACGGAGGTACAAAGAAAGTAAGAGGAAGAGTTTGAGAGGTAGAGGTAGAAGTGGGGGTAGAGAGAGGGGTAGAGAGAGAGGTAAAGAGATAGAGAGGTAGAGAGGTAGAGCGAGGTAAAGCGAGGTAGAGAGAGAGAGAGAGAGAGAGAGAGAGAGAGAGAGAGAGAGAGAGATTTACACATTAAGGCGATAATTGTCAAATGTCAAAAATTTGCAAACTTTAGCCTTATTATCCTATATATTTCATAAGATGTAAAGTTTACACATAAACCTCCTTTGTCTCGATACATCAAGAAAATATTTGAATACAATAAAGCTAATGTCAGTATATAAAAAAGTTAGCATTTATCCCTTTCAAGTACAGACAGCATTGACCTCATATAAATGACTCAGACTAGGAGGACTACGATAACACTCTTTAACTCAGACAAAATAAAACTGGTCGACAATCAATTTATTTTAACTAATAACGTTCAACATTAGTGATATGATGTAGAGCGTGTTCGTAGAAAGAAAAGAAATTCAAACTTACTTGCTACGAAGGTTGAAAGACGGTTCGAGGTAGAGGGAAGGAGAAAGAGGAAGGTATAGGTAGAGAGGGCAGAGGTAGAGGTACAAGGGGAGCGAGAGAGACAGAGAGAGACAGAGAGAGAGAAAGAGACAGACACAGAGAGACAGAGAGAAAGAGATTATTCAGTTTTTGTAAGGATTTGCCTGACGAGATTTGTCTGACGAATTAGTATTACAATAACCTTAACCATTTTTAACGTAGCTATACACAATTTTAGTTTTTGAAATGAGCTATACCCTAACATTATCACATACCACTAGCGTAAATGAATTTCTATTTATTATCATGAGTTTATGTAAAATAAACTGGAAACCAACCATGAAATGCTTAAGCAATTAATAAAGATCACAGGATGCATGGTATAACAGAAATAAATGGTATACTTACACGCTTTGGGGAGAGAGAGAGAGAGAGAGAGAGAGAGGGAGAGAGAGAGGGGGGAGAGACAGACAGGCAGACAGACAGACAGACAGACAGACAGCCAGACAGAGATACAGACAGAGATTATTCAGATATTGTTATCAGGATTTCCCTGACGAAATTTGTCTGCCAAATTACTATTACAATAACCATATTTAATGTAACTATGTACTATTGTAGTTCTGAAATGAGGTATACCACATACCAATAGTTGAATTGAAATTCTATTTTTTTTTCAAATGTTTATATCAAAATAAGTGAAAAAAAGAAATGATTCTTCAAAGAATAAAGATCACACGATGCATGGTAAAATAGAAAAAAAGGTATACTGACTTGCTGGGGAGAGAGAGAGAGAGAGAGAGAGAGAGAGAGAGAGAGAGAGAGAGAGAGAGAGAGAGAGAAAGAGATTTACATATTATGGTCATGATTGTCAATTTCAAAGATTTGCAAACTTTAGCCTTATTATCGTATATATTTCTTAAGATGTAAAGTTTTCACATAAACCTCCTTTATCTCGATACATTAAGACAACATTTGAATACATAAAGCTTATGTCAGAATATAAAAATAGTTTAATCTTAGCTAAAAGTTTATCCTTTTCAAGTACAGACAGCATTGACTTTATATAAATGACTCAAACTACGAGGACTGCGATAACACTCTTTAACTCAGACAAATAAGACTGAACAACAATCCATTTATTGATTTATTTAAACCAATAAACTTCAACATTAGTAATATAATATAGAGCATGTTCGTAGAAAGAAAAGAACTTCAAACTTACTTGCTGCGAAGGTTGAAAGAGAGTCAGAGATAGAGGTTAAGAGAAAGAGGTAGAGGTAGAGGTACAAGGGAAGCGAGAGAGAGAGAGAGAGAGAGAGAGAGAGAGAGAGAGAGAGAGAGAGAGAGAGAGAGAGACAAAGAGACAAAGACAGAGAGACAGAGATTATTCAGTTGTTGTTAGGATTTGTCTGACGAGATTTTTCTGCCGAATTACTATTACAATAACCTTAACAATTTTTAACGTAACTATACACTATTTTAATTTTTGAAATGAGGTATACCTTAATGCTATCACATACCAGTAAAATAAATTTCTATTTATCATCATTAGTTGATGTCAAAACAAGCCGGGGACCATGAAATGATAAAGCAATCAAAAACAATCAGAGTATGAATGGTATAATAGAAAAAATGGTATACTTACTCGCTGGGAGAGAGAGAGAGAGAGAGAGAGAGAGAGAGAGAGAGAGAGAGAGAGAGAGAGAGACAGAGAGACAGAGAGACAGATAGAAAGAAGAGAGAGAGTGAGAACAGTGAGAGGATGACAGACAGAAAGACAGACAGACAGACAGAGACACAGACAGAGTTATTCAGACGTTGTTATTAGAATTTCCCTGACGAAATTTGTCTGCCGAATTACTACTACAGTAACAATATTTAAGGTAACTATGCACTATTGTAGTTCTGAAATGAGGTATACAACATAACACAAGTTGAATTCTAATTCGATTTATTTTCATTAGTTGATGTCAAAACAAGCAAAAAACAAGAAATGATTCAGGAATGAATAAAGATCACAGGATGCATGATAAATCGAAATAAATTGTATACTTACACGCTGGGGAGAGGGAGAAAGAGAGACAGAGACAGAGACAGAGGCAGAAACAGAGAGACAGAGAGACAGAGACAGAGATAGTGACAGAGAGACCGAGAGAGAGACAGAGAGACAGAGACAGACAGAGACAGACAGACAGACAGACAGACAGGCAGGCAGACAGACAGAGAGATAGTCTCATTCACACAACATGATGAGGATTTTGAAATACAACAGAGTACGTGGCATTTTGGTTTCGAAGAATATGTATGCCTTTGCACTTTCATACACGATATTTAAGTTGTAATATTATATTTTGTCATTAGTTGAATTCAGACCAAGCTGAGGAAAAATAAATGGTGCAGCTATGAATACTGATAATATGAAGTATGGAGCCGTGGAAAATAGTTAACTAACAATCTGAGAGAGAGAGAGAGAGAGAGGAGAGAGAGAGAGAGAGAGAGAGAGAGAGAGAAGAGAGAGAGAGAGACAGACAGAGACAGAGACAGAGAGACAGAGAGAGAGAGATAGGAGAGAGAGAGACAGAGAGAGAGAGTACGAGAGTGAGAGAGTGAGGCAGTTTAATTCACACTTTATGGTGGTGATTTTCAAATTTAAAAGAATTGCAAACTTTAGCCTTATTATCCCAAATATTTCTAAAGATGTAACTTATATACATATAACCTTCTGGCTCACTATACATCAAAATAACGTTTTATTTCCAGAAAGCTAATGTCAGTATATAAAAATTAGTAGAATATTAGCAAACATATCATCCTTTTCAAGAACAAACAGCATTGACTTAATGTGAATGATAACTAGGACAACTACGATAACACTCTGGAACTTAGACAAAATAAATCTTAACGACTATCAATTCATTTGAATGAATATAGTTCAACATCACAGAATAATATAATGTAGAGTTTTCCCGTAAAAAGACAAACACTTCAAACTTACTTCCTACGGAGGTAGAAAGAGAGTAAGAGGAGGGGTTTGAGAAGTACAGGTAGCGAGGTAGAGGTAGAAGTAGAGGTACAGAAAGAGAACAATTGAGAGAGAGAGAGAGAGAGAGAGAGAGAGAGAGAGAGAGAGAGAGAGAGAGAGAGAGAGAGAGAGAGAGAGAGAGAGAGAGAGAGAGAGAGAGGGGGTGAATGAGAGAGAGAGAGAGAGAGAGAGAGAGAGAGAGAGAGAGAGAGATTTACACCTTATGATTATGATTTTCAAATTTCAAAGATTTGCAAACTTTAGTCTTATTATCCTTTATATTTGTTAAGATGTAAAGTTTACACATAAACCCCCTTGATCTCGATACACCAAGACATTTGATTCATAAAAGCAAATGTCAGTATATAATAAAAAAATGTATCTTTGCTTACATTTTATCATATTCAAGTACAGAAAGCATTGACTTCAATAAGTGACTCAAACTAGGAGAACTACTTTAACATTCTTTAACTCAGACAAAATAAAACTGAACAACAATCAACTCATTTTAACCGAAAAGTTTAACACTAGAGAGTAATATAATGTAGAGCGTGTTCGTAGAAAAAAGAACTTCCAATTTACATCCTAAGAAGGTTGAAAGGCAGTAAGAGGTAGATGTATAGGTAGAGAGAGGAAGACGAAGAGGTACAAAGAGGAGAGAGAGAGAGAGAGAGAGAGAGAGAGAGAGAGAGAGAGAGAGAGAGAGAGAGAGAGAGGGAGGAGAGAGAGATAGAGGGAGAAGGAGATAAGAGAAAGACAGAAAGAAAGAAACAGAGACAGAAACAGAGACAGATTGTGAGAGAGAGACAGACAGAAAGATATTATTGATACATAGTTGTTAGGATTTTGCCTGACGAGATTTGTCTGCCGAATTTCTATTACAATAACCTAGACCGTCTTTCAAGTAAATGTGCACTATTTTAGTTTTTGAAATGAGGTATACCTTAAAGCTGTCACATACCACTAGTTAGATTTAATTTGTATTTATTATCATTAGTTGATGTCAAAACAAGTTGGAATCCATGATATGATTAAGCAATGAATAAAGATTACACAATGCATGGTAAAGAAGATGTATGCCTTTTCGCTTTCATACACGATAGTTAAATTGAAATGTAATATATTGTCATCAGTTTAATTCAAACCAAGTTCAAGAACAATAAATGGTTCATCAATGACTACTGATAACATGAAGTATTGAGCCATGGAAAATAGTAAACTTACAATCTTAGAGAGAGTGGACTAGAGAGAGAGAGAGAGAGAGAGAGAGACAGAGACAGAGACAGAGAGAGAGGAGAGAGAGAAAGAGAGACAGAGGGGGGAAGAGAGACAGAGAGAGACAGTACGAGAGTGAGAGAGTCAGGCAGTTTAATTCACACTTTATGGAGGTGATTTTCAAATTTAAAAGAATTGCAAACTTTAGCTTTATTATCCAAATATTTTTGAAGATGTAACGATCTGGCGGTCTCAGTCAAAAAATGTAACAATTTAGCCAGCTTTTGAACCACTCTTTTTTGGGAGTGGAGATTTAGCCGAGCTGTTCTCTCTGTGGCCTCTCTGCTAGGCGACTGATGGCGTACGTTGTGGGTTCGAACCCGATTGAAAACTAGCCTTATTTTCTACCCTGGGTTGGTAGCTCTGCTGGTGGACAGAATTGTCTCCAAGGTTATCGTTCTCCCAGTTAAAGCGATGTATCTGTTGCTTTGCTTCGATAAAGTTTTATGTGCGATGTGTGATAGTGAGCATGCGTGCGTGAGTGCTTCACGAACTCTACAATGTGTGGAGCGGTTTCAGTGAGAAAAATGTAACAACTTAGCCGGCTATTGAACCACTTTTTTGGGAGCGGAGATTTAGCCGATCGTTTCTCTCTATGGCCTCTCTGCTAGGCGACTGATGCCGTATGTTGTGGGTCGAACCCGATTGAAAACTAGCCGTATTATATACATATAACCTTCTGGGTCGCTATACATCAACAAAACCTTTCATTGGCAGAAAGCTAATGTCAGTACATAAAAATTAGTAGAATGTTAGCGAAAATATCATCTTTTCATGAACAAAGAGCATTGACTTAATGTGAATGATAACTAGGACAACTACGATAACACTCTGGAACTTAGACAAAATAAATCTTAACGACTATCAATTCATTTGAATGAAAATAGTTCAACATCACAGAATAATATAATGTAGAGCTTTTTCGTAGAAAGACAAAAACTTCAAACTTACTTCCTACGGATGTAGAAAGAGAGTAAGAGGAGGAGTTTGAGAAGTACAGGTAGCGAGGTTGAGGTAGAAGTAGAGGTAAAGAGAGAGAGCAATATATATTATATATATATATATATATATATATATATATATATATATATATTGAGAGAGAGAGAGAGAGAGAGAGAGAGAGAGAGAGAGAGAGATACACATTATGATTATGATTGTCAAATTTCAAAGATTTGCAAACTTTAGTCTTATTATCCTTTATATTTCTTAAGATATAAAGTTTACCATAAATACCCTTGATCTCGATCCATCAAGACAACATTTGATTCATGAAAGCTAATGTCAGTATATGAAAAATAGTTGTATCTTTGCTTACATTTTATCATATTCAAGTACAGACACCATTGACTTCATGTAAGTGACTCAAACTAGGAGGACTAAGATAAAACTCTTTAACTCAGACACAATAAAACTAAACAACAATCAAATTAACCAAAAAAGTTTAACATAAGAGAGTAATATAATGTAGAGCGTGTTCGTAGAAAAAAAGAACTTCCAATTTACATCCTAAGAAGGTTGAAAGGCAGTAAGAGGTAGATGTAAGGTAGATACAGGCAGAGGTAGAGGTACAAGGGGAGAGAGAGAGAGAGACAGAGACAGACAGACAGACAGACAGACAGACAGACATACAGACAGAGACAGAGAGAGAGGGAGAGAGAGAGATAAGAGAAAGACAGAAAGAAAGAGACAGACACAGACACAGAGACAGATTGACAGATTGACAGAGAGAAATAGATTATTCAGACGTTGTTGTTAGGATTTGCCTGACGAGATTTGTCTGCCGAATTACTATTACAATAACCTAAACCGTCTTTCATGTAAAAGTACACTTTTTTAGTTTTTGAAGTGAGGTATACCTTAACGCTGTCACATACCACTAGTTAGATTTAATTTCTATTTATTATCATTAGTTGTTGTCAAAACAAGCTGGAATCCATAAAATGATTAAGCATGAATAAAGATCACACAATGCATGGTAAAGAAGGTGTATGCCTTTTCGCTTTCATACACGATAGTTAAATTGAAATGTTATATATTGTCATCCGTTAAAGTCAAACCAAGTTGATGAACAATAAATGGTTCAGCAATGAATACTGATAACATGAAGTATGGAGCCATGGAAAATAGTAAACTTACAATCTTAGAGAGAGAGAGCGAGCGAGAGCGAGAGAGAGAGAGAGAGAGAGAGAGAGAGAGAGAGAGAGAGAGAGAGAGAGAGAGAGAGAGAGAGAGAGAGAGAGAGACAGACAGACAGACAGAGACAGACAGACGGACAGACAGACAGACAGACAGACAGACAGAGACAGACAGACAGACAGACAGACAGACAGAGACAGAGAGACAGATACAGAGACCGACAGAAACAGAGGCAGAAACAGATACATAGAGGGACAGAGATTATGACTTTGTCACATTTACCTTTATCTTCTGTTATCCCTTTTCCTTGTCTACCTTTTGCCATTAGCTCATTTTTACTGTTTTATTTCAATTTTAGAGAGGGGTAAACGTCTGCTTCATTCTTGCACATATTTGTCAACAGGTAATTTTTGAGTATTTTTTTCATGCGATAGAGAATAACATTACACGAACAACATGCAGTAAGTTATATAGCAAACATATTACGTTTGCGGTCGGTCTGTCTATGATAAGTAAGGTTTCTTTAATAAAGAAATACTCTGTCAGTCCCTGTTATTTTACCTATGTCAGCTATGGGAAATTGATCCTCGCTTACCCTGTGTATATTTCCTCTACTGTATGCCATTTACTGTAAAGAAAAAAGTGTTTGCCTTATATGAATTTCACTTAATTGAAAAAAGTGAAGAACTCGAATATTTAGATAAGATAATTGAACGTGATTAATTAAGTGAAACTGTTGACATATGCACCTCAAATATTATTCGGTTTTTTACAATCTATTTTGAAATTATATAACCTTTTTTATTTTGCTCTAACTGTTTCATATCACCTGCTGGTAAATACTATGACATAGCCTAACTATAAAGATTAACCATACAATAATATATATATTTCCTTTCCGCCTCCAAAGTGATATATATATATATATATATATATATATATATATATATATATATATATATATATATATATATATATATATATATATTAGACATATATATTAGACATATATATATTATATGTATATGTATATATGTATATATGTATATGTATATATATACATATATATATATATATATATATATATATATATATAATATATATATATATATATATATATATATATATATATATATATATATATATAAGTAAAGGGTGCTTTTAGTAATTAAGCTCAGTTAGTGTATTGGCGAGGGATGGAAAATGGCACGCAGGTGGTTACGGGCAGGGCTATTCATAGGTGATGTGTATTTTGTATAATTACAGAGAAAAGTCGGTGTATTGAAGATGCAAGACTGTGGGGCCTTGAGGTGTTAACGTGCATAGTTTTGCTATCCATTGGGATTCTAGATTTCTGCGGATGGTGTCATTGGTGTTCCTTACAGTAATTATGCCAATTATGTCATCACCTTGGATTTTGTGGTTTGGTTGGCTGAAGTGCAAAGCTACTGGGGTGTGCAAATTTTGCCTGATTGATGATAGTTGATTATTAAAGCGTAGTCTGAACTCTGTATTGGTTTCTCCGATGTATTGCTTTTTACATCAAGTGCATGTTATTAAATGTATTATGTTCTTAGTTTTGCATGTGATATTGTGTATTATTTTGTGTGCTGTTTTGCGTGTAGTGCTTGTGAATTCTGTTGCATTGTGTGAGTATTTGCATATATTGCAGCCTCTTGTGGAATTGCATTTAAAGAAACCTGCTGTTTTTGTAGTGTTTGATACGTTACTGTGTACCAGCAGATCATGTAGGTTTTTACTGCAGCAATGTTCTATGATCAAGGTGGCGGGATAGCATTCTGAGAGCGGATCGACAAATGGAGTATGTGGAAGTGGGTCTCTGTTATTTGTTTTATGTTGGGATTGTGAAGACTGAATGTAGTAACTAACGGTAAACGTGACTGTGTCTTGACTATTTTGTATTCAAGTAGTTGAATCCTTAAATAGTTTTTGCACGATCTATTCGTTGCTTGATAAGAATGTTCCCATTCTTATCTATGTATTGTGTGACGTCTAGGAAGGGTATGGAGGTGTCAGAGATTGTCATTGTGAACTTGATGGTTGGATGCAAGTAGTAAGTAAAAGGTGGTCATTTGGAACAATGTCAAAAAAACACTCCCTCCCTCCACCGCTGTCGCATGAGCCTCTGTAGATCAGTTTTACAGCCCTGTGCGCATACACGTTGAGACACGTCCACAGCTGACCTGTATTGAAACATACTGACGCCTATAATAGACATGCAGCTGACCTGTATATTAACTCACGTATTGTAACACACTGACGTATGTAGGTGATTCTGATCTTAATTAGTCATGCTCGGCATGTTCTGGAGGGAAATAATTTTAGAGCAGTCAATACAAGTTGTAAATCGTTCATTATATTGCAACATCGATTGTCTATATAAGCAGATTTACAACTGATTGTCAGACAGTCAACGGTGGGCATTGACATCCTTTATTGGAGCCGGACTACTAACTGTAAGTATTAGCATGCGGTTTTCTCCATGGCATGCCAACTCTCTACTAGCAGAATGAGCAGTGCTGGTTGGCGAGCCACGCAAGCAGTGAAGCAGCTAATGCGCAAGCCCTCTAAAATAGTATAGACTTTAATCTACTATTCTCAACAGAGACCATTGCATCACTGATAACATAAACCTGAGCAAATATTTTATCATCGTGAGTGTCGGCTCCAGGCGCCTTCACTGATGTATCCTTTATTCGGATTTCAAGTAGTACACCATCTTTTGTATTAATTACTCGTAGTCCATTTCCATGAAATTCGATATCTTTAAAGCTACGCAGATCAATTAATAGGCAGAATCGATTCTTCAAATAATCGACTTCATCCATATCAATTTCACACCAATCTTTATCTTCCGCAAAATACCGTCGTGTTTCGGACCAAAAATGTCTCGGTGTCATCTTCTGAATGTATATTTTATTTGCATACCCTCAATTGTTACAGAAACAGATTCAACAGAAGGACTGAAGAAAAGTTCGCTATTCAATTTTGACTGATTCTGATCTTAGTGAAGAGTACTAATATGCCTCTCATGCTACGGAATGGTACATTAACATTTTCATTTATAATCGTGTCCGATTCATTGAATGGGATTGTTCTAAAATGTTGTACATTTTCGTAGAGAAAACTCTTACGATTGTTGTAATACCTGGCTGTATCTCTCGTGAGGACATCATCCTCAAGCGTTTCATACTCCATCTCAATGTTTGCCAATTTATAACCGGCTCTACCACCGGCTGTACCACAGACAATAAATTGGGAGGCAGGCGCAAGTGTAATTCCCATTCTATATGACTACCTAGTGCCATCGGATATGTAACCCCATGGCCTGTGATGAAAGGATGAGTCAATCGAATAGCATATTTCGTTTTATATATGTTAAGAAGTAAATTGTCCTCAGCAACTGTGGCATCTGCATTGTTCGCGCCACTTCTTATTTTCTCAGATTCTCATTCTGAATTCTGTAAAAGCGTCATGTTTGTTCTCTCCTTTTTATGTTTGTAGAGTTCCCAATAACATTCAAGAAAGTGGTAGTTACTCAAATCGAGAAGTATTTGCCCCTCAAATTTGAGGATAATGCGCTTGATTTAATTTTTGCCACATATTGAACTACTCGTTATTTTCATGACCCATTACTACGAGATAAAAAACCAGATCAAAAGTATCTGGAACTAAACTACTCCACTTTCAAACTTTGGACACCATATGTAAAGTGTCTCACCTGGCTGTGCCTGACTTGGATTATGAGTAAAATACACCATGTGAAGTGTTCCGTATCCATAGACCTAAAGCAATATCCATTTTGATGGATTCTTACAGTATACAGCAGAATCCATTAGAGTATCCATCATTATCAAGTACTGAGAATCCGGCACCGGAATACATAATGGATTCCCCCAGTATCCAGCAAAACTAAGGCTGTGGGGAATAAATGCCAAAATCCATTTTGGATACTAATGGATTCTAGTGTCACAATGCATTGTGGGTCTAAAAACACACCTGGCAAGATTTTGAGAATCCATAAAGTATTTATGATGGATACTAGCCTTGCCAGTGTAACTGAAAGTATGACTACTACAACACTTTGCTTATGCTGAGTGAAAGCGTTGCAAAAGTTGAAACGCCTTAAAATATTACTACTTGTAAATTCGTTTTGCAATCGACATTGGCAGTGTCAAAAACGCTTTTTCCTACAGATCCTATACACATACAAATAAAACGAAATTCCAAAACTTAATGTACGTCAAGAAGTACAACCGTTAACGATAGAGGACTATGGCCTTTCATGATCAATAATTTGAGTCAGGACATGGATTGCTTTTATACTTATCAGCTTGAAACCCCCTCCCCCGATAATATTGACCCCTCTCCTGCTGCAAGTTTACATTTATCGATACCAGGTTTTGTTCGAGCTCGTTACAATTTGAGACGGTATATAGTGGATGGAATCGTTCATTGCCATCTGTGTAATAAAACCAAACAAATACGTCATCGTGACGACGAGCTATACTCTCAAGAACTTGCGTCACATTGCCGAAAAAACTAAGAAAATCGCAGAAATGTAAAAGTGACCTTTACTCTATCACAGGATGAAAAGCCAAATTTAACATTCTTCATGCAATTGCATAAATTTGCATAAAGTTGGTCATTTCCTGTACGCACCTTTATGCAGTGCATAGAGGTGTGTAAACATGGTGTCAATGGTGGTGCCTATATGCATCTTTATGCACTTGTATAAAAGGGTTTAATGGCTCACTAAAATTATGCACCTTTATGCAATCCAATAAAGTTGCATAATTTTACGTGTGAGGTAAAGATTGTAAAACAACACTGAGGATGACAACTTACAGTCTCTACAAATTGGAAAGGACTATATGTGTTAAAGAATAGCTGGATGTATAGTGAGAAACATCTAGTCACTTCCCTGGGCTCACATTTCTAACGTTCACTCTACCCATCTGGAAACCATCTTGAAGGGCTTAGGGTTTGCACTTTGGAGTCCCCGCACTGTAGTAGACACATCCCCCTCCTTCAATTCTTATCATTTTGCAACTGTCTCTTTATCTTTCGACTGAAATAAAGCTTGCGTTTTGTATACCACAGTATATGTTGCTGCAGTCATGACGAAAATAGTGATAGGTCAGGCAATGGCAAGTCATGCAGGGCTCTGATTCATTGCTCCATTGTCTCAAGGTGTAAATAGCCTATGTCATTAACATGTCAGAAAGTTTGCTATCGATATCGCCACAGCAATTAGACATGGGATACTTCCTTTTCGTCACAATCCGTGGCACAATTGGGCCAACCAATAAACCAATTTGCATTTTCAAAAAAGAAAATCGAAATGGAGCTAATTTTCAATTTTCAAATGGTTCTATCATCTTGATTATTAACTTTCAGGCCTATTTCTAAATTTAAAATCTTTGGGCTGAGATTGAAATATAGGAAACAGGTGTATACTGCTGTGAGGATGGCACTTTACGGCCATTCAAATTTCCCTCTGACAAACTCTATTTCCCACAATTCGTATTTCCGTTTTTTTCATTTCCAATATACCAAATGTCCGATTTTCCCGTTTCATTTGGGGCGTGGCCCAGTATCTTTTCATACTATGGCGGAAATAATTGTATCGAATAGAAATTAAAGTGTAACATTTATGCCTGTGTGACCAAATGTACTGGGGCGGGGCTTGGGTATGATAATTAGCTCAAGATACTTTTAAAAATGAGCGGGAATGAGGGACTGGTCAGTTTTCCCGGCCTTGGAGGCCGGTGGATTCATGGGTTAACCCTGTTTTTCACTTTTGTGATGGGGTCACCTATTTTGAAATGCCCAATGAGGGGGTCAGTGTGTTTTAAATTTCGACACGGGCTCATACTTGCCTAAAATGCATTGTGCTAGCCATGAATTTCATCATTCAGTTTCATTTTTGGCGCGCCCTTCGGGCGCGTAATTTTCTTATTATGAGGTTTACGAAAATACTGCAAAGGGTGCATGAGGACATTGGCGCAGCGTGTCGCTCGACGCGAAGCGGAGGGTGATGCACGGCGCCGATGTCATAGTGCATCCTTTGTGGTATTTTCGTGATAATCTTATTATTATACATCTTACATTCTTCACTGGGAGCTGTGCAGCTATCTGTTGGCGGGGTAGGGTGCATGACTATGCAGGTCATCAAAAGGTAAACCTCGCCTTTTGATGACGCGCATAGCGGCGCACGCTACCCCGCCATGCACCAACAATAGCTGCATTTCCACAGCTACAAATTGTCAGAGTAGTGACCGTTTTAATGCAATATCAACATTTTTTCTTCCGATTTATAGTGCAAATGTAGAACGCTATCTCAGACGGCTTCTGCAAGCTCTGGAGTGTGTGTACTAGTAGTACTACACACGTACGTACAGAGCGCGCGAGGCTGAACAAACTGGCCAGTCCCTAACATCGTCTCACATACTGGAAGACAAGAAAAACAACTGTTCTTTGGTTGGTAGAGTGCGCGTGCACTTCAGGCAATGAATTTAAGTTGGTGCGTTCAGCCGCAAGAAATTCAAGAAATGGGTGATAAAGGAAGAAGTCACCGCGAAATAGGTGTTCATCTCCAAAATGTTTTGCCCAGGGCAAGTGGTATCTCTGAACGAACTGTTAGACGATGATGTATCAAACATGATATCAAACGCCTTCAAGGTCAAGATTTGGATCGCGTTCGAACGTGTGCAATTTATAAAGTGAGCCGGCATACGGATTAAAACTATGATTGGTTACTTAGATCATTATGAGGGAACATCATTGCGTACAAAGATTGACAGCTGAATAAATTGATGAGATAAAATTAAATGTGGATGCCGCTCTCTGATTGGGCTGATGACTGTCACAATTTGCACAATGTTCTAGTTTGCGACGTTGACGGGAAGCGCGCAAAACTTCAGCAGCTCAGGTCAAACTGATTATATCGGACTTTCCTTTCCGGCGGCCGCAACACTATTGTTCTTTGTATGTTCGTTACTCGATCCATTGAACGAGTTACCCGCGCAAATAACTGTCACAATTTGATGCATTCCTAGGCCAAAGACAGATACTATCAGCTGCCACGCCCCAAATGAAATGGGAAAATCGGACATTTGGTATATTGGAAATTGAAAAAACGGAAATACGAATTGTGGGAAATAGAGTTTGTCAGAGGGAAATTTGAATGGCCGTAAAGTGCCATCCTCACAGCAGTATACACCTGTTTCCTATATTTCAATCTCAGCCCAAAGATTTTAAATTTAGAAATAGGCCTAAAAGTTAATAATCAAGATGATAAACCATTTGAAAATTGAAAATTAGCTCCATTTCGATTTCTTTTTTGAAATGCAAATTGGTTTATTGGTTGGCCGAATTGTGCCACGGATTGTGTTCCATCAAATCCCACATCAAGTCATAGTGAACTCCGAGCTCAGTCCCGCATGTTAAATTGCGACCGTGACCAGATGATATACGATAATGGATTTCATAAAAAAGTGCTATAATTTCGCTTTTCCAGGCCCATCAGTACAGGTTGGTAGATATTATATGAGACCGATTTCAAATCATGTTCAGAATTGATGAAATAAACAGATATGATCTCCAAAAACCATTTTTTATTCAATGGATTCATCGCCTTTTTCGCGTAGACCTCGCTGTGTGTATCCCCATTATCGTTCGGAAAGATACAGGTATTTCTCCTATATACGTAAGCTGACATGGAGAACACCGTCAGAACTACAATATTTCTGCAATGTCCGGAAACAAATTGCACCACCTTGGTGAATGATACACGTGATTATATGTTCGTCAGAAACTAATTACAGTAGCTTAGGATACGACATCGGTCAAATGAGGATGAAATATTGTACTGCAGTTCTTTTTTTCAATTTATTTATTTATTCGTATATGAACTGTGTTATTCTTAATTCCCTCCATACTATTTTTGAGCATTGCCGCCGTGTACATAGCAACATTGTGGGTGTTGAAATGAATCAAAATGTGACAATTGCAACAGTAAGAATGTTGTATGTACAATAAGAACAAGAATACAAGATGCACGATTTGCTGTATCTGCATATGCACTATCAATGTTAATATCAATGTTATACTGGCCACTTTGCACAGTTTAACCCATCTAACATACACACGCACATACATATCTACCAAAGCAAGATCATAGAAGAGATATCGTTTATTTAAAATAGTTGAATAGGAATCACACGCAACAAAAAACGAATGAATTCTTCAAAATCGTCCTCAAAATACAAGCAATAGGCTACTTCCTATGACTCATACACGATTATTTCCCAAAGTTTTAATTAGACCAAATAGCTGCTATTTTTTACCATCTTGAAAAAGATCTCGCCAAATATCCGGCTCAGTGCACTGGTTGGGCCACAGTCCCTCGTGGGCTATTCAGCTCTGGGACTATTCGCCCCATAGACGAGTGTACATAAGCGAGAAACAACCCAAGTCAGAAAATGAAATGGCTATTTTTTATAGGGATTGTGCCACCATGTCATCGTCGACGTTCGATTTTACCGTGAAAAGTAGCAAGTTCATCTATCATGCAACAGTCGACCGTTCCCTATCATTCTCAAAATTCATACCTGGTACGTAATTTGCTTCACAAACGCTCGTTTCGTGTGATTTTCGGCCGAATTCGACGGTTCACGCCGTTACAAATATGTGGTATTAGGGTATAATTCTACATATTTTGTTAAAAATACAACTAATGCTAAAGTGTTTTATACCGAGAAAGACATTATCAGTATGCTTGATTTCCTCATTGACAACATATTTGTTGAATTTGGAGGACACATTTTCCAACAGTGTATAGGAATTCCCATGGGCACTAACTGTGCTCCCTTACTTGCCGACTTATTTCTGTTCTCATACGAGGCAGAATTTATCCAGAACCTTATCAAGCAGAAAAAGGTCTCTGTAGCTCGTACTTTCAGCCTAACATTTAGATACATAGACGATGTTATTTCATTGAATAACTCTGAATTCAGTAAATATCTCGCTATGATTTATCCTTCAGATTGGAGATTAAAGAAACTACAGAAACGGCCTCTTCTGCTTCATATCTGGACATTTTACTTGAATTTGACTCCAATGGTCACCTTTCTACTAGGCTATATGACAAGAGAGATGATTTCAACTTTAGTATAATTAATTTTCCACACCTCATCAGTAATATTCCACTCTCACCTGCTTATGGGGTATACATTTCCCAGCTTATACGATATGCAAGAGCATGCAGTTCATATGGTGATTTTGTAGAGAGACATGGCCATCTCTCTTTCAAACTGTTAAATCAAGGTTACACCAGAGCAAGACTTGTCTCTACATTCAAACGCTTTTTTGGCAGGTATCGCAAGCTGGTAGATAAATGCAATATCTCTCTTCGACAAATGATCACTGATGGCATCGGTGACATTGGGCCTTAGTTAGTGACCACTACCTATCTGACTTACAGATTGATATATGGCGGGTGCCACATGTGGGGCAGGATGCGCTTACTATTTTCGAAACACCTGACATCACTTCTTGGTCTTTTGGCCAGAGGTCCATATATCTTTCTTTCATGAATTTGACTTTGTTTGTACCGTCTATTTACTGTCTGTTCTGTGCTGTTTTGTGTCTATGTTTACAACTATTGTCTTACAAATTTGACCTAGTGTTATTGGATTATGGATTGGTATGATTGCGATTATTTCGCTAAAACATAAGCGTGAGCAACACTCCGGTCACCTCACAGTTGACGTTGGGCACCTCCACTTTACTTACGTTAGCGCCGCGTACCCATGAGGGGTGACTGGAAGGTTGTTCATGCCTTATGCTTTGGCGACATGTCTTCTGAACTCGGCCGAAAATCACATTCATACCTGATACTTCATCTGCTTACAAAATGCTCATTTCCTGTGATTTTCGGCCGAGTTCGAGAGACACCTCGCCAAAACATAAGCGTGAGCAACATTCCAGTCATCCCTCATGGGTAGGCGACGCCAAAGTCAGTAAAGTGGAGTAACCCAAGAGGTGCCCGGAATTTTGCTCACGCTTATGTTTTGACGATGTGACCGTCGAATTCGGCCGAAAATCACACGAAACGAGCGCTTTTGAACAAATTAAGTACCAGGTATGAATTTTGAGAATGATAGGAAACGATCGACAGTTACATGATAGATGAACTTGCTAATTTTCACAGTGAAATCGGACACGGAATGTGACATGGCGTGGTTTTATAGCCATTTCATTTCCGGACTTGGGTTGTTTCTTGCTTATGTACACTCGTCTATGGGGCAAAAAGTCCCAGAGCTGAATAGCCAACGAGGGACTATGGTTGGGCACGTCTGTGTGCGTAACACGGAATATTCATGAAGATAAAAAATGCGTAAGCTGCTTAGGGGTCACTGGTGGACTATTTGATATCCTTTGGGGGTCTGGAAGATTTTTTTTTGGGGGGGGGGTTCATTATTTTTTTTTCACATGTTCCACTGGATGTTTTTTTTCCTTGTGAATCCTGGCAATTTTTTAGTCCTTTCATACGCAGGTATCTCAAAAACGCTTCAGTAACTTTTCCTGAAATTTGGTCTGATGGTCACTTGGGCATATATCTCGAACGGTCTTTTTTGGTTTTTTGATTTAATCATTTTAAAGTAAATTTTTTAGCTTTTTTGGTCAAAACCACTATTTTCAATTTTTCCTCAAAACCACTGATTTGATTATTGTGATGTTTGGCATGGGTGTTTGTATAGTTTAAATGCCGTCAGAAATACTCAAAATTTGGTGATACATACCTTGTATTATTTTTAAACAATATTTTTATTCATTTTTATTTTACATTTACTTGATTTTTACTCACTTTTGCTAAAGCTATCGTCTGCGCATGCGCAAAAATGCAGTACAAAATCTGAGTTGAAGAATCGAAACGGACTCGATCTTGTTTCTCAGTCCGGTCACATTTTTTACGTTTTAAACGTTTCACTGTGTATTTCAATATGTTTCATAGTTATGAAGTTGACAGTGATGCACTTTTGCGGCTGTCGTGTATTTTTGGGTACGAAGGACTCCTTTGATCGACTGAAGAATGATGGCCTCCGTAGGCGGTAATCACCGGTACCGGCAGGCATATACAGTTCTATAAAGGAAGCAATCCACTAGCCCGTATAGGTCAGGGGCTCACTTAGGGGAGAACCACTTGATTTCTGGGGGGGGGGGGGTATTTCACCAGGTGAAATAGAAGAAAAAAAGTAAGCCTGTAATGGCTTGAGAAAAAAAATCTTATAACAGACAGAACTTAAAAGGAATTGTCACAATGCTCTTGAAATGAGATAAATTTTGGAAACTTCATCCTCATGTATTCTTTGCTGGCATGCTGCCATAGGTGCCGCAAATATTTTTACCATAAGCAAATCTTATGTGTTTTTTTCAGCACTTATGATATAATTCGGATAGTTTTCAATCGGATTCGAACCCACAACATACGGCATTAGTCGCCTAGCTGAGAGGCCACAGACAGAACCACTCGGCTAAATCTCCACTCCCAAAAAAGAGTGGTTCAATAGCCGACTAAGTTGTTACATTTTCTGACTGAGACCGCTCAACACGTTGTAGAGTTCGTGAAGCACTCATGCACGCATGTTCACTATCATACATCGCACCATACACACTTTATCGAAGCGAAGAAACGAATTTCATCGCGTTAACTGGGCGAACGATAACCTCGGGGACAATTCTGTCCACCAGCAGTGTTACCTACCCAGGGTAGAAGCATTCACTACTTTACACCTCAGTGCACTCGATGTTTTCCTTGAAGTTCCCTTTTCTGACCCAAAAATCATTTTTCAGGATTTTTGTTGCTATATCTAGATAGGACTATTTGACTTCTGTAAATAGTGAAAATTTAAAACACAAGACAGGAGTCAATAAACTAGTTTTAAACCAATATATCATTCTCTCAATATAAATATGTTAGAGAGATTACAGGTTGACAATGACCACAAGAGATAACATCTCCCCTGAGAACTTAAAGAAATTGACTGTTTAAAGAAGAGCAAGTATAGTACTAATCACAGTTGATTTGCCAAAAAAGTGTTCTATAATTTAAAATCGAAATATACTAGAATTTCCACTTTTTTTTTCATTTGTTGGAATTTAAAATGAATATTACATAAACCATCCTGTGATATGTGAAAGACTAGCTTAAATTTGAAAAATTGCACTGCTACTCCATTTGAAAAAAAATTGATGCAGGTCTGACAGCAGAAATAAAAAATTGCTGTCACTCTGACTGGGAAAAATTGCTCCCATACCCACTTCCTCCATGCCCCCTCCCCCAAGAAATCAAATAGTTCTCCCCTTAATACGTGCATGCGCATATAACAAGTTAGCATTGTTTTGCAAGCTTCAAGGACTTTGAAGAAGAAACTGACGCCATCTTGTTTCAATCTAGAGCGAATTTTGACATTTTAAAGTTTTTAGCGTGTATTTGATGATGTTTTGTTAATATAAAGTTCACAGTGATAGTACTTTTGTTGCTGTCGTGTATTTTGTGGCACGAAACGCTCCTTCGATAGACTGAAGAATGATGGCCTCCGTACTCAGTACTCACCCGGTACCGCGTATCGGCGAATCCATTGCTTTAGCAAGGCAATCCAACCGGCGCCCGTACTATTATAATAGCTGGGTGAGAGCGAGGGAACGCTCTCTCCTTCTTCGTCCGTGTCATAACTAGCGTCGTTTTATGTTGATGTACTGTCCTTTCGACACAGCGATAACTTTTAGTTTTCTGTTGCTTATTTTGGGTAATTTCGTCAGTTGTGCGTTGATTTTGACATCATTGTTGACTTCGATCGCTAAAAACAGTGTGTGCTTATGTGCTGACCGATTTACTAAGGAAGTACGCGCACTTCAGAATCACGGCAAAATCCAACATGGCAATTTGGCGTGATCATCAGATCATACGTGATCCGAGATTGCACTTTAGCAAGGTCACGATAACTAATGTTGTTTTTTTCACTGTTGTTACATATATATTTCCACTAAAAGACCATCAGAATTTCCTCGTGGCTATACTTCGAAATCGTGCACTGTCAACATCACTATGCTTGAATCTAGTAGACTCTTACTATGAATTACATCGACTGTCACTGCATATTGCATATGTGTGCAAGGCACTCCGTATCATATCAAAAAATGTAGCTATTGCGACGTTTGAGCTGCCAGAAGCCAGAATTTACAGTTTACGAGAAAGTTATCTTACATGTAAAACTCAGTTCTACTGTGAACAAAGTGCAAGCTATGTTGTATGGATATTTTGTATCTATCACTGTGTCAGAAAATCAGAAGGAAACAACCAGTCAGAGAAGCTGTGGTCAGGATGATGCAGTCCAATTTTAATATTTGTCTCTTGGCACACACCAGATACTCACGACTGTAAAACAACATTTCAATATCATTGTATATTCAGTTTTTATATTTAGTTTGCTTTTCACCATATTGTATGTCCTTCCCTGTACTACGTTATTCAAAATTAAATATTGTTTTTGCCTGTACATATACTTGAGGGGTAAGCTTATTCAGTCTCATACATTAAAGATGCACTGTTGACCTACAGTGTCCAAACTTTTTTCATTGTATTGTAGATAGGTGTACATTCCAAACACTAAGTACAAGTGTGGTGAGTGTAACAAGCAAATGTTTTTTTAGTAAATGGCCCAAATTTATTTTCTATTTGATGGACAATAAATACACGTGTAATCAATGCCAACAATCCAGTTTAAGTTATTTGGTTTAGATTAGCCATGGTCCATTATATTACTATAGTTTGTGGCTAAATTTTCTCCCCTTCAGTATTACATAAGTTCACTGTTTCCTGTTATAGATATTGTTGATCCAATTGCGTCCCATCTCTTATTCTTAATTCACTTTCACACATATACTAAGGCTGTTGATACTTAGATTCCACACTTGAACTTATTCTGGAGCAGTAACTAACCAGAACAAATAACTTTCATAATTATGTCCAAACAATTTGACTTTTTGCAAAATTTCACATTTATGGCTAATAATAAACAGGAGGTATAAAGGACGTCGGTGTCCCCGGGCCCCATGTTTTATTTTGCATTCTTCCTTCAAAGAATTTTTTTTAATGCAGCGATGTTGCAAAATCAATCTGTTTATCATACATCAACGGACTTGTACATAAGGGACTGGTGAGTTTCTTTGCCCTGAGGCCTGAGGGGACGGTGGATTATTTTTTGCCGACGTCAAAAAGTGGCTGACCCCCCCCCCATTCCAACTTTCGAATCACAGGGTGACCCCCCTGCGCATGACAAAGCTTAAACAAAAAAATGGAATATAAAATGAATAATTCTATATATATATATATATATATATATATATATATATATATATATTCTCTTTTTATGCACAACCAGATGTCCAGAACTGTTGTACTCAAGTAAGTTAATGCATGGGTGTTTGTACCCATCTAGCCAAAAGTAAGAAATGATCATTATCCTTAAAAACCACCAGATTAGATTGATATTTGGCCTAATTATTGAAATTGATAAATTCTTTTAAAAAATGTCTGCCTAAATTTTGTCAAGTTGAGTCACGTGACCAAATCTCATATTTCCCGCCAAAATTACCTCTTATTAATTATAACATTCCAACCATAACCCGTTAAATTTTCTTGATTTTTCTGCACTTTTGGAAACAACATCTATCATATTCTTTCAAAAATACATGGCACTCATGAAACTTTATCTATACTTATTTCTGACATTCAAAACATTCATGTAAAACGTCAAAAATATTGTATTTGTTGTTTCTTGTGAAGAAATGTTATTCAAAATTCAATAATTTTGCATCTGAGAGTAGTTTTAACAAAAGCTGCCGTCCCATTTTACATTAATTGGTAATAATATTTTAAATATTTTGATGTTTAGCGGTTGGAATGTTCAGTTATTTGCAATATACAATTTTGGCGGGAAAATAACAGATTTAGGTCTCGTGACCTGACTTAGGTAATATATTATGATAAATTTTAACTTAATCAAATGCGAAACATATTTTTGGCAATTTTCACAATTTTCTGACCAGGTCTGATTAAAAAGTATGTTCAAACTGATTTTACATGTAAGTAAGCCTATGCCCATGCATTAACCTACCTGAGTAAGAAAAATGTGATTGTGAAATATTGGTGCATGTTGCTTTCTAATACTGAATTCCCATAGACGAAACAGAAAAGTATCAGGAACTTGTCATGCTTTTCATATGAACTGCAGATTTCATTCTTGTGTTTTTCTTGTGTTTTAATGATTAGTACACTTTGCAAAACAGACTTTAAATTTACAGACATCAAGTTATTTCTGACAAATATCTCTGATACATTAATTTACTGCGCCCGAAGGGCGCTCCAAAAATATTAAACATCAAGATATCTCTGATATATACATATATCTGATATGTGAAAGTCATGCAGCTGAAGGGCATATATATTTTGTTTGATATATTAAAGAAATGCGCTCGAAGGGCGCCCAAAAAAATTTTTAAACATACAGGTATCTCAGATATAAGTATTTATTATACATCTACCATCGAGAACATTAGAATTTAGCGTGTGCTGTTAAAAAAAGCCGTTCCTTAACACGTACGGTTTCAAGGCGCCCCATTCCCTGCGGCTTTATCTGCGCGTTCACTGTAGAACAGTTTCAAGGGACCCCTTGGACGAGTGCCAGAACAAGTCTCGCGCGCGATCTGTACGTTCGTATGTTTGTAGTGCACACACTCCAAAACTTGCAGGAAGCGTGTCTGAGGTAGCGTTCCACACTGGCGCGATAAATCGGAAGAAAAATTGTTGACATTGCACGAAAACGGTCACTACTCCGACATTTTGATGTCCCGATCAGGAATGTAAGATGTATAATAATAAGGTATTACGAAATAACTTTAATGATAATAAGACATATTTTTCAGAGCCCCGTCCTAGTGCAAAACTTTAATATATATCAGACTATGAGGTTATTACGAAAATACCGCAAAGGATGCACTCGGACATTGGCGCAGTGCATCGCCCTCCGCTTCACGTTGGGTGATACGCTGCGCCAATGTCCTCGTGCATCCTTTGCAGTGTTTTCGTAATAACCTCATAGTCTGATATATATTAAAGTTTTGCACTAGGACGGGGCTCTGAAAATATGTCTTATTATCATTAAAGTTAAATACGTGCCCGAAGGGTGCGCCAAAATGCAACTGAATAATGAAATTTGTGGCTGGCACATGCATTTTTTGCAAGTATGAGCCGTGTCGAAATTCAAAAACACACTGACCCGCCCCCCCCCCCCTATTCGGCATTTCAAAAACATGGTAACCCCCTATCACTAAAGTAAAAGCAAGGTGACCCCCATGAATCCTCCGCCCACCCTGCCCCGGGCCGAAGAAGACTTTATGAATTGCACCCGTTACAACCTGATCCAAATCTTGACCTTGAAGGCGTTTGATATCATGTCTGACATAGCGTTCTACATTTGCACCTTAAATCGGAAGAACAAGTGTTGACATTGCCCTAAAACGGTCACTACTCTGACAATTTGATGCCTCAGTCAAGAATGTAAGATGTATAATAATAAGATTATCAAAAAAATACCTCAAAGGATGCACTAGCGATACGCTGCGCGGATGTCCTGGTGCATCCTTTGCGCTATTTTCATAATTAATAACCTCATATTATTAAAGATACGCACCTATTATTAAAGATACGTGCCCGAAGGGCGCGCTGAAAAATGAAACTGAATGATGAAAGTTACATCCCAAAAGGTTCTTGCTGATACTGTGATAGATTTTTTTTTTCTTCCACATTAGCTTGCCAGTTTTTTTTTTTCATTAAGTCATCTAAGGCTGAATTTTTTTTTTCAATTGCATCTGGTGGGAATTTTTTTAAAAATCTTCCAGACCCCCCCCCCAGGATATCAAATGGCCCATCCCTTAGTGTACATGCAGAGAGGCTGGACTGCAGCCTGATGCTATTGGGTCAATGTGTACAATGATGTACCTTTATCTGGCGAAACACGAAAATATGGTTCAGTTAGCAATATTTTTGTCTAACGAGAGCAAAAAAAAACATTTTCTTCAAGATTGAGTAAAAATGATAGTCATAATCAAATTCTTTGCAAAGTTCATTTCGTGAATACTTGAGCACTTCAGGATCATACTCAGAAGACACCATTGTTACGATTGGCGTGGCTCGCGTCGCTTACATCTGTACATCGTACCATGCCTACCCCGTGATCGTGCCGTCAATAATCTTCAGTTGTCGATATTTTAGCTTCTACTAACATGTCCCGTAGGTGTTTAGGAATGACTGCGAAAGAGTCTACCCTTGAATTCCTGACCATCTCGACGACTATGCGGTACGTTTGAATCTAGTGCTGTGTGTCATCGACCGTGTCATGCAGTTACGACATGGTCCAACAAGCAGCAAGCTTTATTCTCCGTTCAACCAGGACGAAACTCGCCAAAACGGAAGAGAGTACCTCTTTTCCGCACCAGCGATAGGTCGACACACACCTCAAGCCCTCGATCGCCGCTGAGTCCTGCATCAGCTGGACGGCTCTCGTGTACAATATTATGTACCAGGTATGTATAGCTGCTGTCTTATTTTTAACCAGCCCAATTGTGTCTAAGATACGTCTACTCCTTCTTGTATAAACCGTTCAGCAATGTTTATTTTAAATCATCGATATTCCTGATAATTTCAATGAACATCGAATTTCCAGGTCACTTTATGCTAATGTGACTTTCAGTGGTATGCACCCCGGGATGACTGTTGATCCATGTCAGGGACCGGACAAAAATTAAGGGCGAGGGGGATTGGTTGGTGTTTTTAAAGGCCTGTGTTGGCACCAGATTGTCTCACCAGAAAATTTACCCACCAGATTACAATTTCAATGGAAAACAAAAGGCTATCACACCTCCATAGTCCTCTTACATACTAGAACAAAGGAAATTCCAGGGATCAGCAAAAGTGCCTTTTTAAATCCATGGAAAATAATGACCCTTCAAAAAGTGTTAGCAAGAAAATGATTCTCCCTCCAAATTTTTGTATGACCTGTGAGTCACAGTCTGTATAAATGATATCTTAATTATTGACATATAAGTTCTCATTTGACTTTGAACTTTTAAAGAATACCTTTAACCTAATAGAAATAACCAGTAGAGTGAAGTTGAATATCATATTTGTTGTTCACATCTGCTCTTTAACCATTATTCTCATAATGTACATTAATATCAATTGCCAAACATTAATAAGAGCACAGGTCAAGCTTGTGTTGTACTTAAGCAATAAAGCACACCCAGCGACAGTATACCACAGATTTTGATCAGTTCGATGGGTGTGATTATTATTATTATTATTATTATTATTATGGTTTATTAATACTCAAATTGTGACCCAAAATGGTCAAATAAAATGAGTTTACAACACAGTCAATAAAAAATTTACAGTACATCACTAAAGACATCAACTGGTAATTTCAAAAACGAGCACCAAAACCCACTAAAAGAATTTGAAAAATTAAAAAACAACAACGACGACAAGACATCAAAATAGACACAACAGAAATTTGACAAAACCAACATTCACAACAGCTCAACACAGGACAGAGAATCATGAACTCTGGAGTAGTTTAATGCAGTAGACTACTGGGCTTGATTCTTTACGTTTTGTGCGGATTTTAAAGTTAACCAAGCTTTTGTTCCTTGTCGAATATCCGTGACCTGATTTAGGGGGAATATGATAATTTAGTTTATGGTCTGGTTTTATGATTTCTTCAGCAAACTTTTTACAAATTTTCTGACGTCTAGTTTCGAGTGTGTCTAGCTGTAATAGAGAAAGTGATTCACTGTAAGACAAAAATGGATAAATAATTCGTAGTGCTCTCTTCTGGATTCTTTCAATCGTTGATCTATTCTTTTCAGTGAGACCACCTTGCCAAACAGTACAGGCATATTCTAAGGTTGATCTAACCAATGAGATATAAATTTGTTAAGCTCATGAGCTGTAGCCCCAAATCTGCACAAAACACGGAGAATGTGCAACCTTTGTGAGGATTGTTTTGACCATATCATCAACATGGTTATCCCATTTTAGTTTGTTATTTATGATTAACCCAAGAGATTTAAAATTCTCTTTGATTTCTAAGACACTGTTGCCTAGTAACAATGGCGGAAAAGGAGGAGGTACCTTACCAAAAAATAGCCTCATTTCTTTACATTTTTTTGGATTTAGTTTCATATTATTTACTGAAGCCCACTGGTCAATGTGTGATAATGTTGTCTGCATCTGCGAATTAGTAGGAGTACTGGAATGAACACATTCTGACACCGTGGTGTCATCCATGAATATAAAGTTTGATCCCCCAATACAATCAGGAATGTCATTAATCATGAGCATAAATAGAATTGGGCCCAATTTTGTTCCCTGTGGAACACCTGCACGTATTGTTTGCCAGGAAGAAAAGCTATCACCAATCTTCACCCTTTGAGATCTATTATACAAGAAATGTGCTGTCCATTTAATTATGTTACTATTAATACCGAATTTTGATAATTTGTGAAGAAGTATGTTGTGGTCAATCTTATCGAAGGCTTTACTGAAATCAAGGTAACAAATTCTAACCATATTTCTTTGACTTTCCAGTTGCTCGAGCCAAGTCTGTATCATATCTATCAAGGCAGTTGTTGAGGACGATTTCTTAGCACCTGCAAATTGCGTTTTTTTTATCTTATCCTTTACTTCCTGTTTGATCCATTTTTCAATCAAACTCTCCATTACCTTGGCCACACTGTTGGTAAGAGAAATCGGCCGAAAATCATCAAGGGAAGCAGGGTGGTTGTTTTTAGCTAGAGGAATTACAATGGCCTCCTTAAGTTTTGATGGAACTTGACCTTCTTGAAAGGAATAATTAAAGATATCAACAAGGGGAACAGCAAATTCATGTGCAAATTCCTTCAACAATTTATTTGAAATTTGGTCAGGGCCACTAGCTTTGGCACAGGGTAATGATTTTAATAAGTTGACAATACCATTGTATGTAACAATCGGAAGGGAATTACTATTTGGGAGATTACGAATAAGCTCATCATAGTTTAAGGGAACATAGTCCTTTGTTATATTAACAAAATGATTGTTGATAGCATTGGCTAGATTAACACCACTTAAACATTCGCCGCTAACCTCAATTTCTGGGATGGTACCATTTTTCCTACGACCACATATCCTGTTAACTTCATTCCACCACTGTTTACTATTTGCAGATGCAGACTTAATCTTCTCAGCAAAGTAATTCTGTCTGTTTGTGTGAATTGCCCGATTTACCTTATTTCTCCAGTATCTATACAATGTCGACTTTTGGTTTCTAAAAGCCTTCTGGCGGCATCTTATCATATACTTAATCGAGGCAGTTATGAATGGTTTATCAGAACTGGAAAAACGCAGGGGCTTTGGGGGGAAAAATTTATCAATTGCTGTGGAAACAGAGGTTGCAAACGAATTAAATTTTTCCTCACAAGAAGGCTTTTGTAAAACATCAGACCAATCATTATTAATGATCCATTGCGCAAATTCCCTTTTACTTGAATCTTTCATGGGTCGGATATTTACCTTTTTTATCGGAATTTTCAAAATTTGACAAGATTTCATCGCCACCATTGAATGGTCTGAAGAAACCCAATGGACCAACAGAAAAGGGGGATTATACAAATGGCTAAGGTTGGTGAATATGAGATCCAAGGTTGCATTGACCCTCGTAGGAATATTTACAACTTGTTTTAAACGACAACTAGTCAAAATATTGTTCACATTCAGTCGATTAAAGTCACCCAATATAATGACACCTGTCTCTGGTGATTTACGTGTTATCATATCAACAGTGTCAATGACATGAGATATTACTGGTTTTTCATTAGCTCCTGGTGGATGGTAAATACAGCCAATGAGCAGTTGAGATACGCTCCTCGGTAACCAGAAAGGGCGAGCTGTGCACCAGATGGATTCAATATCTCCCTGACTTTCCAGTGGTTGTGGTTGTAAATAATCATGAATATACAACATACACCACCTCCACGTTGTTGAGAACGATCTTTCCGAATAACTTGTAATTTTGAATAGAAACAGTGTTGTTGGTAATCTCTCCATGAAGCCAGGTTTCAGTTACTGCAGCAATCTGGATCTCATTCATTTCACATACTGCAGCTAGTTCATCAACTTTTCTTACCAAGGATCTCGCATTGCACACCATTACATTAGGTAGTACCTTCGGTTTCACAGAGTACATAGAATTACGTAATTGAACTAAGGTTTGTGGACGAGTTTGTAGAAGTTGACAGGTTTTACGTTGGTATGATATTCTGACAGGGATTGGCTGTGGTCTGTGACCTTTAAATGATTTCCCTCTCTTGGTTGGTGGAATTTTACACAGCTGTAGTTGCCTCAATCTCTGCCAGGTGTCAGGCTCCAATCGGCTCAATAGTGGGTTATTGATCACCACATTCCGTATAGCCAACAACATGTTTGTATTATATGCAAATAGCATATTCTGATGTACAGAGAACATGCACACAGACAGTACCTCTAGTTGACGAACTGAAGCCAAGAAAACAGCTCAGATTTTCTTGAAATGTCCAACGGTGTAACACATCCAGCCTAACCCAGTAGATTCTTGACCCATTCACATGTACACAGGACAAACGTGGACAGGAACACCAAAAAGTTCAACTGAAAATTTCACTAAAAAGACGGAGACAAACACTGTGGGTGCTGCCAAGGCGCTACCCCCGTAATGGTTATCATAACAGTATATTTAAATTCTGGCGTGGAACATCATATATGGAATTTCCCTCAAGCTGAGAGCACCCTCCTACAGATATATAGCGAGTTGTGTATTGAAAAATCATGTTTCAACAGACTACAATGTATTAGTGAATGAACATTTTTGATGGAATCAAAAAACCAAATTCCTTGTACACAGATGTATATTACCTCAAAATTTAAAGGGTACAAAAATCACATAAATTATCAAACCTGGTACATTGCATTTGATATTTTTTGGTGAAGCACTGTATTGGCCACATCTTGTTTTCAAATAGTTGCAATAGTTGCGCAAAATGATAACCCTACCCCAAAGGTATGCATGACAATTCAAAATGCTTTTTTTTTTTAAAATAGGACCCCTAAAAAAACCTTACCCCCAGTAATTTATGTTCAGTCCCCATGAAAAATAATTCTAGGAACACATGATTGATACGCTCTATTGTTGTTTAACCTCTACTCAAAATGGCTGTCATGAAGATTAATAATAAGATTATGATGAGTTGCTATCCTTTCTTTTGAAATTGCAATAAGTTGAATATGTTGGTAGATTTTTGAATTCAATCCCACAAGTCTCCTAATTCTTGTCACTCAAATTTATGTATGTACTATGGCTCAATGACAGAAAGAGCCCTGTGATATTTTTTTATCTTTTTTACTATAGAGGCATTATATCCATGTTGTCAATTTATTTCCTCTGTCACAATAATAGTATTAATTTATAAGGTTATAAATAGTACAAAGTAACATGACATAGTATGTTTAATGCCGAACTAGGTGAAACTCGTGAAATTTGTTGACCTCAGAATATGTTCCCATTTTGTCGGGTTTTCTCTGAATTCTACCCTCTGAAGGGATATCGGCTTCTACTGCATTAGGAAACATTCCTTTGAGAAACATTTAAACAGTAAACTCAATTTTAACAGCCATTTTGATTATCGCCCCTTTTCAAAAATTGGTAATATTAACAAGGAGAGAGAACATACAATGTCACAATTGAAAACATTCAACTCTAGGGTGAAAATTCAATCTAGGATGTCAAAACATTGGAAAATCATGAATGTTGGCCGTACTCCTGTCCCAAGGGGTCATTAAGAAAATCAGGGACGGCCATTGTCAATATACATGTAAAACCCTTGAATTTTCTGTGGAAAATACTAAAGTCTATCAATATGTGACCTAAATAAAGTAATCGATATATCGAATTTTATTAAAAACCCTTTTCCTGCCAGACAGTATCCCTTCCCCTCAGCCAAGTCAGTAAAAACCAGTATTGAGCCAAAACATGACGGTCTATCATAGCATCTTTAGTCCAAACACAAGATGAAAATCTAGATTTATGCGCAGCATAAAGGTGACATAAAGTTGCATAAAGATGATCTGTAATCATCTTTATGCAGCATAAAGATAGAACTTTATGCACCTTTATGCTTGTGCATAAAAGGGTTTAATGGCTGACTAAATTTAATCACCTTTATGCAGGACATTACAGATGCATATAGATTCACCTTTATGCATCAACCTGATTTGTATTTATACATCTTTATGCACAACATAAAGAAACATATTCAATCTTCTGTAATTTGGATCTTGTAGGTCCAAATATGACCTGATTGTTCTGTTTTTTGCACCTATTGTACTGCACTCATTTGTTGTATTATACTACTTGCACATTTAACCCATCTAACATACACACATATCTACCAAAGCAAGATCATAGAAGAGGTATCGGTTTTAATTGTTTATTTAAAATAGTTAAATAGGAAATCACATGGGACAAAAAATACAGAATTCCTCAAAACTTCCTCAAAAATACAAGCAATATACTTCATGTGAAAAACAAAAAAAAACACTTATTGTTTTCTTCTTAGATGCAATATTGAAGTGTCAACCAAGTATCTGAGAACTGATTTAACTTGACTCACTATACACAGCAATTATGGCTTTAGTTATAACAAACAATAATAAATCCATTGTTCTCTAAGATGTAAAATAAAATTGGATGTACCGGGTATTTGGATGTCTAAGTAGAAAAGAGACTCCACATTTAGCTATGTTTTGTGTTGCATTGCTAGTATCTATTACAGATCACACATGATAATGAGTTCTGCCATATCATTGAAAATTGCAATACAAATATTTAGTTCCAGAGACCAGCTCTGGAACTGTTAGTTTTTGCTCACTTTCCTTCTTTCTTTCTTTCTTTCTTTCTTTCTCTATTTCGGTTTTACTACCATATAGAACATGCTACACACAAAGTTTACCTTAACTACCCAGAATGCATTGCGACACGCTTATGACGTCATCGCCCAGCTCGGACGGGTTTTACGGGCATTTCTTGTTTGTTTATTTATTTATTTTTTATTGTGCATTGCTCAACTATCATATTGCGTTCAGTTATTAATAATTCTAGCTTTATTTCGCTTTGTTTTTTGTTGCTTTTTGATTTTATTTTTCTCTAAATACTCGCCGTACGTGGCGCTATACTGTTTCGCCCGAATGCTCATGAAACAACATGGCTGCGTATCGATCGCCTCGCTCGCACAGAGACAGAAAAGTAGCCTTTCCCTAAGTTTAAAAGCGCGGCTGGGCACATCGTGTACCTAGGCGAGGTGGGTGTGCTCAAAACGATGATCAATGCAAATTTGGACTCAAAATCGGCTGTTTTGGCGGAGAAACTGCCCGCCGTATTTCTGCGGTTTTTCCTATATCAGTCTGCGGGGCTGTGGTGGGAGGCCGTTTAACGCCGGTAACACACAACCCTGCCATGCAGAGCTAGGCATTCATAGTGAACGTACTGTCTGTCATGCACCGGCATGCGTTGGCTGCACGTAAAGCAACTCAACTTTCCAAGATCAAATGTCAGTATCTTGTGAAAACAGCGACACAGCAATGAAAATTGTTTTAGTCTGTGCTTTTAATCAAATGAAAATGCATGTGGCTCAATTTCAACGGCCTAGGTCCGATGTTTCCTCTCGTCTGATCATCGTCGTAAATGACACGCCTCTTTACGGCAACAACTCAGCGCTACCCGTCAAGCGATTGATTTTTGCGTAGGTCAGCGGAGCGAAAATTATTGCTCTGGCTCGCGAGAATGTCGTCTGATAAACATTTCCGTGCGTCGTCGCCCCCATATGTATCTGTTGCTTTTTACCGTACATGTAGGCATTTGTAATCTGTGTACTGTAATTCCCCGGACTGCATTGCTTTTAGTTGTATTATGGTGTTTACTGCTATCAGCCCTGAATATTAAAATCCAAAGCACTCTTTCATTCTGCACCTATCTTTGTCACACATTCTCTTGTTTCTCTTCCGCTGCTCTGGTCTCTGGAACTTCGCTTTTGCTTGCAATGCTTTCTAGTTTGATTACAACCTAGACTCGAGCTAAGATTCAAGCACATTGCATGTATATAAAGCTACAGTGTGCCAAAAATAACTGTAGTTGTAAGTTGGTGTACTTAATCTGTAAAATTTGTTTGCAAAGATGCACCTCATTTTTAACACATTGTTCATGAAATATCAAATATGGCCACTGAAGAGACTAAGACAGAATTATTGGTCTTATAACTCAGCCAGTAATCCGTCGAGTACAGTCCACATATTCACACATGTACAGCTTCGGGTATTCAGCTTAATCACTGATTATGACTCAGTCGGTGTAATAACATATAGAAAGTGTTCCCAGTTGGACTTTCATGAGTACAGCCTCTGTCTGGTTAACAAAATTCAAAAGTTGAGTGGTCTTTGTTCGAAACAAAAAATACATCACTAAGCCTTTGGCAGAATCAAGAAAATGTATAAAATATGCTTATACATTAAACATTGTCCTGTAATGAGTTGTCAATGCTGCTGGAATTGTCATGTGTCTGTCAGGCTCTGATCTGATTGATACCAGGCCCTAAATGCAAGGTAGCCTCAATATGCATTTCCTTTGATGCATGTGTTTTTCCATATGCAGTTTCACTTCTTTCTCTATCCCATGGCAAGAGTCTCCGAATAAAGGCACCACATTTGCAACTTCTGTCATGTTCGCTATCCTCAGAGAAACACACACAACTATCAAGATGTCTTCAGCTTGATGCTATTCCTTGGATAGCCCAGATTGTATGTATTTCAGTTCCTGGAAATAATGATACACAGAATAAATCATCAGGACTGTACACCATCAATTTTATTTGTTTTTGTTTAAATCCGTGTATTTATAGACATTTGATAATTCATTTTAAAGTACTTCACTAGACAAGAATGGTTACAAGTTGATATGTATGCAAGAAATTTGATTTCTGAATTTCACTGAAATGTTGATTCACTAAAATGTTGATTCACTATACATTGGAGTCTATGAGAAAACTATGAATAATTTTTTTCAATGCTTCACAAACACAATTAGACTGAAAGATTCCGTTGCATGCGAGCATTCCGGTGCACTGCGACCTACCTGGTAAAGGGTCGCAGGTCGCAGTGCGCCGGAGCGCCCGCACACGACGGAATCATTAGTCTAAAAGACAATCGGTGCTTTCTGAGATGTTTGACAATTGATACAAATATGGTGTTTGAAGGTTCAGATGAGGACAACAGTTTTGATATTTGAATTTCAACTAAACCTATTTCACTTTTCATGGTACTAGTGGTCTACAGGTCACTTAAATATTTTCCCTGACAAAAGTTGCTATATCTCTAATACGTAAGTAATGGAAATTGTTCATTGCCCTCCATGAGCTCGATTTACAATAAGACAAGCCTCTGAGTTTCAACAGCAAGATGTTCATATGACAGATAATTATACTTTTGTTCAGATTTACAGTTAAATGACTACCACGAGTGAAATCTGCAGCGAATCATTTATCTCCCAGAATATTTTTTGAACACTAAACTTTCTTTTTAACAGTCCAACTACAGGGTTCTCAAAAATTTTTTGAAGTAGGCGGAAAATTCAGAAAAGTAGGCGGTTAGCTTCTGTGTGCAACCAGGTTCCCTGGCGGCGGGCGGGCGGCGGGGGGAGACAGTTCTGAGCAATTTCATGCATTCTTATACAGTGTATAAAAGGCTACTCCAACATACACACAGGGGGGGGGTTTCAGGGAGGTGTGCAAGAAATTTTTAAAATTTGAAGAGATTTTGGAGTAATTTCATGCATTATTGTACTGTATGAAAGACCATTTCAGCATGAGAGTGTTAAGGATTATCTTTAAATTTGAAGACATTTCTGAGCAATTTCATGCATTCTTATACAGTGTATAGAAGGCTATTTCAACATATACAAAGGGGAGAGGGTTTCAGGGACGGGATCCCTCGTCCCTGTGGGCAAGAATTTTTAAATTTTGAAGACATTTATGAGTGATTTTATGCATTCTTGTACAGTATTAAAGACCATTTCAGCATACAGAATAATCATTATCATTGCCAATTACAACATGTTTTCAAGGGATAAAGTTTAAAAAAGTCAGAAAAATTAATTTGATATCACTCGGGCCTGTCAACTGCATTCAGTTGACATGGATAATAGCAAAATTTCACCAGACTGTTGTGTAGAATTATGTTTAGCTCATGACTTGAACAAACATTTTGAAATACATCATAGAATTTTCACAACCCAGATAACAATCCGCTAGAATCCTGACCAGCCTGGCTGTACAAAGTGTTTTACTGATTTAAATAAACTTGATTGAAGATACAGTAAAATCAAAGAGTTTATTCAATTCAATGAATTACAGGAACACAATTTTCAGTGATTTTAATTCACTGTACTAATTTCACAATAAAACGAATCCGCGAGCTGATTATTGATTTTTTGCTGATGTTGAATATAATTGAAAAAGAGAGCTAAATTTCAGTGTTCATGTTTGATAAAACCTCAAACTAACGACACTGAACCGCCAGCCTGTACTACACCGTGTGTGTACAAGTACCGGTAGTCAATTGTAACACAGTACACACAACGCGATATCGGTCGACCTGAAATTTGACACTGTGATCGACGTAGCGTTTCAGAAGTACGAAAAGTGAGACCAAGTAATTTTTTGATCTAAACCTCCCAAAACCAACAGACAAAGTCAGAAAATCAAAGTTTTCAAGCGTCGACTTTCTCTTCCGCGATGCACACTAACCACGGCCCCTCCACAAAACGCGATGTCGATCGACTTGAGTTGACATCGTGATCGACCATGGATAGATTGACGTGGCGTTTCGAAAGTATGAAAAATGAGACTCAGTAACTTGTGGTCGCTTTAGATTTGATCAAATACCCACCAAACCCATCAGACTAGCCCTACTCTTACGCAGAAAACAAAAGCTCTCAAGCGTCGACTTTCTCTTCCGCGTTTGAGCGAAACAAAAGTCGGCTTCATTCGGAAATGGTCGGCTATTCGCGGGCATAACGTAATTGTATGTTAGTCCAATTTTCGGCTATACCCGATGTGAACGTCGGAATAATTCGGGCTGTGATCGGGCGAGCGAGGTTGACCTCGAGAGCGATTCTCAGTCACGGTGTACAGTACAACACGTTCGCTGATCGCGGTTCTACACTACGTTGATAGCAACAAATTCACCGCGTAAATTGCTAGACTACATATAGCCACATCGGCACTTCTGAAATATTATCTGCGGCTTGCAAGACCACCAAAAAATCTAATTATTGTTATCAAAACCAGAGTTTCCGGGCCAGAGAGCGAAACAGTGCTGAAAAGTAGCCGGCCAAAATACGAAAGTAGCCGGTCAATTTGGCCGGCATCCGGCTAAAAATGAACACGCTGAACTACTTAGAAAATTGAGTGACCCCCAAATGCTGTTTGAAAAATACATGACCCCCCTTGCAATTTTCAAATTTAAGGTGAAGCATCCCCCTTCAAATGTGCTGGCTACCCCCGGCTGTAATAACTGAATGCTCCCTTATTGAAACAAGTCATCGTTGATGACACAGTCCCCACTTGTTAATCGGTACTTTGATTACAGGTCCTCAAAGAGGATAGAGTCCTCTTCATTAGGTCTGTGATAAAAATACTTTTGAATGAATTCGCTTGATACATGTCTGAGTTATGGTTCAGGACATGAAAAAAATCGTAACAAAATGGTCGCACAGCGGCCATATTGGATCGCATCACAAAACAAATTGATGTGCATAGCTATGACATTGGTCGATGTCCTTGTACCAACTTTGAATAAATTGGTCAAAACATGCGGATATGCCTGAGAAATGGCTCTGTACGACTGAAAAATCGTAATAAAATGGCCGCCTGGCGGCCATATTGGATCGTATCACAAAACAGATTGACGTGCATATGTATGACATAGGTCAATGTCCTTGTACCAACTTTGAATAAAATCGGTTGAAACGTGCCTGAGTTATGGCTCTGTACATGAAAAAATCGTAATAAAATGGCCACCTGGCGGCCATATTGGATCGCATCACAAAACAAATTGATGTGCATATCTATGACATTGGTCAATGTCCTTGTACCAACTCTGAATAAAATCGGTCAAAACATGCCTGAGTAATGGCTCTGTACATGAAAAAAATCGTAATAAAATGGCCGCCTGGCGGCCATATTGGATCGTATCACAAACAAATTGATGTGCATATCTATGACATTGGTCAATGTCCTTGTACCAACTCTGAATAAATCCGTCGAAACATGCCTGAGTAATGGCTCTGTACATGAAAAAATCGTAATAAAATGGCCGCCTGGCGGCCATATTGGATCGTATCACAAAACAAATTGACGTGCATCTGTATGACATTGGTCAATGTCCTTGTACCAACTTTGAATAAAATCGGTTGGAACATGCCTGAGTTATGGCTCTGTACATGAAAAAATCGTAATAAAATGGCCGCCTGGCGGCCATATTGGATCGTATCACAAAACAAATTGACGTGCATCTGTATGCCATATGAAGTAATCCTTCTATCAAGTTTGAATGAAATCGCTCCAGGCATCTCAGAGATATCTGCGTGAACGGACGGACGCACGCACGGACGGACGCACGCACGCACGGACGCACGCACGGACATGACCAAACCTATAAGTCCCCGCCGGACTTCGTCCGCGGGGACTAATAAAATGGTCATCTATGTACTGTTGTACATCAAACTGACATGTTTATGCCTAAATATACAAATATGAAGACCAAAATGTTTTTTCACTGATTCATTGCCTATGTTATTGACTAAATATTCCTGTTTTTGTTAGGAGAGACTGTAAAATCAATGTACCTCCCAGACACATGGAGTATGGTCGTGCTTCCAATAATAATTTTGCAAAACATGTCATCAATTATGCGCTTTAGCGAATGGTCAATTATGCGTTTTAGCGAATGGACCAAGTCTTTGTACGTTGGCCGAGAACTAATACAGTAGGATCTATGGTTTGAATATTACATCTGTCAAATTAGGATGGAATATTGAAGATAGAAATATTTTTGTATCATGCAGCCTTGACCTACAGTGCCTTGTAACATATACATATATTGAACTAAAAAGAGGGCATGTTACGCTGGGGAATCACCCAAATCAAAGATTGATGTGACTGTGTATGTGTGCCAGTAATAGTATGGATTAAAAGTTAATCTTTCGGTACTTGATCTAGAAGTCATCACTGATGACATACATGGAGTCCCCGCTGGATTATGTCATTTGAATTACGGTGATTGAATAACAATAACATACTTGCTAGATTCATTACAGTGGAGAGCGGTGAATTTGTTAAATGTTTGGAAATCACATGCTAGTGATCTGTGGGGGTCATGTTTGTGTATTTGGGACAGTACAATTACGCAAAAATATATATTATGCTACAATTTTTGAAAAAAAGCAATGGTTTTCCTGCACACTGTATGTTGTTCGGAAAATAGTTTCGTTCAATTTTAGTAAAAGATAAAATATGGTTTTTGAGCATGTCATGTAATCTGGAACATGTTATCAGAACAGAAGCTTGTTTCATCTTTCATTACACAATTTGCAACAGATTCTGCAACCTCAGTTTGTCTTGTGATGTTGTTTAAAGTTTTGTTCCCAGACAAGGTTCATAAATTACACTTCATGGATTCATTCAATAGTATTTTGGCCAGTGTCGGGAGACAGTGTTAAAAAGAACATTTCCTTGGTTTGACTATGCAATTATTGTATGTCATGTACATTTGTGTTTTGGAACTCATGGAAGAGCCCCTGAATGAAGCCCTAGTTGTTTCAACACTATGCTTCTCTATAATAATTTCCAGGGTTTACATATTTCATTGTGATTTCAAAATTTGACATGGGCTAAGCTGCATCACTATCGATTACATCTGTATCTTCAAAAGAAGATTATAAAGGCAGATTTTGTCGCTTATGGCTGTTAGGTGCCCTGCAAATATAACCAAACATCAAAGTTCAGCTAAGTAAAATTGTCGTACATGTGTCATGATGGTTCTGCTTAACCATGTTCATGTACTATAATTCACCAACACTGGTGCTTTGGTTAACTTGCCCTTCAAAGTTCATTACTTTAGACTAAAAACTTATCAGTGCATACTTTGTAGAGTACATACCTCTCATATTGTTCCAGTTGTTGGCATGCCTTTTTGTGTGACTGTCATTCCTTTGGGCACTACACTTTCCCTATTTGTTCAACGCCTAATAAATACATGTACCTCCAGGGGACCTGCAACTTGCAGAAATATAAAAAAAGAGTTAAAAATCCTACTGAGAAAAATCAAATTGTCTCAAACACAGATGATGAATAACATTTCAAGTCACGATAATGACGATGAATAACCATATTAATCTGACAGTCCATCGACACATATTTGAATCAGAAATATATCAAGCATTTTCATGGCCTGAAAAGGTTCAACATAATTGGATTCACACTGCACTATGCATGCACTATGATTCACTACTGCACTCTGCCATGCCAACTCTTGGAGAATGGATGAATGCTTTCTTCTTTGCCTTCAAGTAGTATTTTTGTTGACTGACACGTCACGATCGATGATATTCAAAGTAACCGTGCCCGGTATGAGTGCTGCATCTCGCTTCAAACTTTCAACTTTGCAACCACCTTGAACAACGGCTACAGCATTTTGATCGTGTATGTTGTCTGCATCTCGGTGAAGTTCATACGGCAAACCAAGTTCTAGCTGATTTCGACGGTAGTTAGGCATGCCGACAGCGAGAATGTTTTTATTAATTACTTTTTTTCTTGCCCATGACGACCGTGCACTGTCTTATGACTTTTCAGAAAATAATGTCTACGATAAATCGACGCATTTTTATAGGATCTTGTAACGATGTCGGAAAATCCTTTTGTTGCCGTTATCAATAGAAAATTTGGGACATGTGAATGACACGAGCTTTGAACTTGCTTCGCTCAACTTTTACGCTGTCGTTTTCATACTACTGAGGCAAAAGACTACGGCACATGAAAAAGTTGCTCTTTAAATGGTGTGCTTATAAAGATTTTTTCAACAGTTTTCTATCAGGTAAGGTATCTTTTGTGATCATTGTGAATAGCTGCACGTTTTCTCTTACGTTCAAATTTACCATTAAAGTATAAAAGATTTTTTCAACAGTTTTCTATCACGTAAGTTTTCTTTTGTGATCATTGTGAAGCGCTGCAAGTTTTCTCTTGCGTTCAACTTTACCGTATAAGCAACCAGTGAAAATAGAAATATCATTGGCATTGTAAAATCTTTCAAAAAGACTTAATGACGACGATATCGACTTCGACTGGTTTGACTTAGATGAAGAGGGCAATTATTGTGTTGACAAACGAAACGCAATATCCAAAGTTTCTTCCGCGCATGAACTGAAAATTCTTTGAATTTCTTCCGTTTATGTTTCATCAATTTTGTAGTTTTTCTCGTATAATGAAGGTATTTATTGTTTGAACGGCATTTGTTTGTGTCCTTTCCTGAACTAGTCCCAGCAATGAGTAGAACGATAGTGTAACAGATTTTCAAGATTATGCACGCTTTCGAAGTCTTGCGAGGGAAAAATACCCAACTTCATAAGCTTAAACGGCCCTATACACTTACAGTTAGAACAAAAACGTGCATTCCGAACAGTTGATCATAGATGACTGAATTCCACATCAGGAGACATTTCGGTCATCGATACAAGTAAAAAAAAACTTCAGGGTGTATTGCCAAAAAATCAACACATCAAATATAAAGCAGATTGGGCAGCAATCTTTCGTCCCGGCCAGCCGATGCCTCAACACTTTACCTGTTCGAGCCTGCCTGTTCGTAAGATCGCATTTCGTTTCGAGATACGGTTAGACTTTTTGAAACTAGGAGCAAAATAATAAAACTCACGACGTGTAATTGATTGTTTATTTTAAGGAGTACAGTAAATGAAAATCGTACATAGAAAACATCGGACGGACACCATCCCACTGAACAGAATTTTACCTTGACCTCATGCACTGACACCTTTGACCTGTAGCGTAATTGACCAATCACAACCGGCGGAACTTCAGGGACTTTCCCTTCACTCATTGTCTGACCTTTGTGGCCATGCTATGGGAGCTAGCTGCTGCTGAGGAACGTACTTGTCGTACAAAGTTTCGTGGTGATTATCTATTCACGAAATACAAAGATTTATTGCTATCGTATTGTTTAGTAAAAGAACTAGAAGCTATGGCAAATACGTTATATTTCAAGACTTGTGGATCTCCATTAATTTATACTTGTACAGATTCGACTGCCAGTATCTACACAGCATGGCCATGAGTCGATATCACAAAGTATGAGTTGTCTGTAGCGTGAATCAAAAAATCATTGGCATAAAAATTTACATAACATTGCATAAATTAGCATAAATTAACTTCGACGTTCGATATCGCGGTGACATCCGTTTATTAGACCCCCCATATCTTTTTCGTCATCTTGGTTCTGAAAAGGGGGTCTAGAATCGGAGGAATACGGTAAAATTAAACTTCAAACACACTTTGATGTTCTAGGGGCACTAAATGAAATTTCAATTTATCCTACCAAAGTACAGTCATAAACTACACACTACAATTTTCCTGTTCTCACAACTCGCTTTGAACTCTAATCGTGAGTTACCGGTAATTAGAAACCGCAATGGAGGTAGGAAGAGATTGCAAATCCGAGTAGCCGTTTTCTGCTGTCAATTGTGCAGTCTTGGGAAAATAATTGAGAATGGTTAAAATCTGAAAGCCACAACCTCACAACTAGTCATTGGGAAAAATGTCGGGAAATATTCTTGGAAACGGTCTTTGCATACATAAAAACATGCACTGTACTTATAATTTTGAAAACTCATGTCGTGCCAATCTTTACCAGCAACAATTTTTAGAGGCGGGCGTGTTTTCACTTCAGGTTTCGAATCATGCAGAATGCCTTATTGAAATCTCGCGCACGATTATTAGTACATCTGTAATACTTACAGGCAGGCATAATATCTAAGCTGTTTATGAGACTCCCTAGATCAGACCCCCTAGTCAATGCACCAAAACCCGAAAACTTTACATCATCATCTGGGCATTTCTCCGGCATGCTTTGTGGAGGCTAAAAGGTCTCCATATTGCCTGATTTTGATATTTATTTTCATGGATAACTTCAACAAATCACTGTCTGTCACTGTTTCTGTGCAAAAAGTAATGATAAATGCTTTTATGACATAAATATAAACCTGTACACAGCTGATTAAATTTTTGGTGGATATAAGGTGGTGCAAAGGAAGTTGGGTAGAAAGGACTGATGTAGAGTCAACAGTGCATTGGAGCTGTATGCATGTGGCATTGCTGATGAATGTAAATGATGGGTATGCCCTCAAATTGAAGAGTCTACAATGTCACAGTCCATACAAACGTTGAACACTGCAAGGAAAGCATCCATGCAGGTCAGTTATGCTCGTTTTGAACAGCATCATTTTCTGATTTTCAAGAGCAAAACCCTTTGGTCAGAACAAATGATCATAAATTTCCTAATACATACAAGTTACCGGTATGTTTAACCCTTTTCCTGGCAAGTCCATATTTCACCACCAGGTCAAGATGGTTAAAATTAATGAAACACAACATATTTCACATAGTGTATTTTAACATAATACTGTACATTTGAAAGCTGTTCAAAACTGTAAACTTGATTCTTTTGGACTAAAGATGCTATAACAGACCAAGCCAAGTGGGTGAAAATATGTCATGTTTTGGCTCAATACCACTTTTTACTGACTTGGCTGATGGGGAAGTGATACTGTCTGGCAGGAAAAGGGTTTTAATAAAATTTGATATATTGATTACTTTATTTAGGTCGCATATTGATAGACTATAGTATTTTCCACAGAAAATTCAAGGGTTTTACACATATGTTGAATGACCCCCTTGGGACAAGAGTACGGGCCCACATTCATGATTGCCCCCCTGTTTTGACATCCTAGATTGAATGTTCACCCTAGAGGTGAATGTTTTCAAACTGTGACATTGTATGTTCTCTCTCCTTGTTAATATTACCAATTTTTGAAAAGGGGCGATAATCAAAATGGCTGTTAAAATTTGAGTTTTTACTGTTTAAATGTTTCTCAGAGGAATATTCCTAATGCAGTAAAAGCCAATATCCCTTCAGAGGGTAGAATTCAGAGAAAACCACGACAAATGGGAACATATTCTGAGGTCAACAAATTTCACAAGTTACAGCTAGTGGGGATTACATGCTATGTCATGTTACTTTGCACTATTTATAACCTCTCTAAATTGATAATATTATTGTGACAGAGGAAATAAATTGACAACATGGATTAATGCCTCTATAGTAAAAAAAGATAAAAAAAATATCAAGGGGCTCTTTTCTGTCATTGAGCCATAGTACATACATAAATTTGAGCGACAAGAATTAGGAGACTTGTGGGATTGAATTCAAAATCTACCAACATATTCAACTTATTGCAATTTCAAAGAAAGTATAGCAACACTTTATAATCTTATTATTAACCTTCATGCACAGCCATTTTGAGTAGAGGTTAAACAAACAATAGAGCGTATCAATCATGTGTTCCTGAGATAATTTTTCATGGGGACTGAACAGAAATTACTGGGGGGTAAGGCTTTTTTGGGTGGTTGCTATTTTGTAAAAAAAAGCATTTTTGAATTGTCATGCATACCTTTGGGGCAGGGTTATCATTTAGCGCAACTATTGCAACTATTTGAAAACAAGATGTGGCCAATACAGTGCTTCACCAAAAAATATCAAATCATGATACATTGGAATCTGTTAGGCAAAATATTGACAATTTTCCCCTATACATATGTACATTTATCCAGGTTTGATAATTTATGTGATTTTTGTACCCTTTAAATTTTGAGGTAAAATACATCTGTGTACAAGAAATTTGATTTTTGGATTCCATCAAAAATGTTCATTCACTATACATTGTAGTCTGTTGAAACCATGATTTTTTCAATACACAACTAGCTATATATGTGTGTTTATAGATGCTTAATGATATTAATGCACTTGATAAGATTGAGCTGGTTACTAGTGAATGTGTGTGCACGAAATTTGATTTTGAATTTCATTTCACCGGAATGTTTATTCACTAAACATGTACATTCTGGTCTCTGAAGAAAATGTGAACAAATATTTCTAATTATATCATACCAGATATTGATGGTGCAAATACAGTGAGCAGTCAGCATTCAACAAAGAAATACTGTTTACGCCAAATTTTAAGCGACTTTTTTAATTGGACGATAAAACAATTTCATGTCGATCATCGGAAAATTGCAACATTGTGTGAGTCGGCAAGTGAATCGCAGAAGAACATCACAATTGTATCGAAAATAAGTCAGTGATTGACATTTATTTTGTGTGAACGACAACACAAATTGGGCGACACGTACACAAACTGCAACTTAGGTTCGCGTTGATTGCGCCAGAAGTTGTATAAAACAACTTGTCCGGCGGGCAACCAGATTTTATTTTTGACTTGCCCGAATGGAAATTTCACTTGTCCCGGGCGTCAGGCGATAGGAATTGTCAAGCCCTGATCATTCTCTACTACTCCAGTTAATACAGACTGTGACTCACTGGTCATACAAAAATTTGGGAGGGATAATCTTTTTCTTGCTAACACTTTTTGAAGGGTCATTATTTCCATGGATTTAAAATGGCACTTTTGCTGATCCCTGGAATTGCCTTTGTTCTAGTATGTAAGAGGACTATGGAGGGGTGATAGCTTGTTGTTTTCCATTGAAATTGTAATCTGGTGTGTAAATTTTCTGGTGCCAAGTTCAACACAGGCCTTTAAAAACACCAACCACCCCCCCCCCCTTAATTTTTGTCCGGTCCCTGACATGAATCAACAGTCATCCCGGGGTGCATACATGTACCACTAAAAGTCACATTTAGCATAAAGTGACCTGGAAATTCGATGTTCATTGAAATTATCAGGAATATCGATGATTTAAAACAAACAAACGTTAGATACTTTGCCGGATACAGACATTGCTGAACACGTTTATAAAAGAAGGAGTAGACGTATCTTAGACACAATCGGGCTGGTTAAAAATAAGACAGCAGCTATACATAAATAAGCTTACCTGGTATAGAGCCGTCCAGCTGATGCAGGACTCGGCGACGATCGAGGGCTTGAAGTGTGTGTCGACCTGTCGCTGGTGCGGAAAAGAGGTACTCTCTTCCGTTTTGGCGAGTTTCGTCCCGGTTGAACGGAGAATAAAGCTAGCTTGTCGGACCATGTCGTAACTGCATGACACGGTCACTAGATTCAAACGTACCGCATAGTCGTCGAGATGGTCCAGGAATTCAAGGGTAGACTCTTTAGCAGACATTCCTAAACACCGACGGGACATGTCAGTAGAAGCTAAAATATCGACAACTGAAGATTATTGACGGCACGATCACGGGGTAGGAATGGTACGATGTACAGATGTAAGCGACGCCACGCCACGCCACGCCAAACGTTAACAATGGCGTCGTTTGAGTATGACTCCTTAAGTGCTCAAATATTCACGAAATGAACTTTGCAAAGAATTTGATTATGACTATCATTTTTTACTCAATCTTGAAGCAAATGTTATTTTTTTGCTCTCGTTAGACAAAAATATTGCTGACAGAACCATATTTTCGTGTTTCGCCAGATAAAGGTACATCATTGTACACATTAACCCCCTAGCATCAGACTACAGTCCAGCCTCTCTGCATGTACAAAGCAGCTTACGCATTTTTATCTCTTCATGAATATTCCGTGTTAGGCACACAGACGTGCCCAACCAGTGCACTGAGCCGGATATTTGGCGAGATTTTTTTCAAGATGGTAAAAAATAGCAGCTATTTGGCCTAATTAAAACTTTGGGAAATAATCGTGTGTGAGTCATACGAAGTATAGGCCTATCGCTTGTAAGCTTATTTTGAGGACGGTTTTTTTGAAGAATTCATTCGTTTTTTGTTGCATGTGATTTCCTATTTAACTATTTTAAATAAACGATATCTCTTCTATGATCTTGCTTGGTAGATATGTGTGTGCGTGTGTATGTTAGACGGGTTGAACTGTGCAAAGTGGCTAGTATAACATTGATATTAACATTGATAGTGCATCTGCAGATACAGCCAATCGTGCATCTTGTAATCAATTTCTTTATTGTAGGGCCTACATACAACATTATTTATTCTTACTGTTGCAATAGCCAGATTTGGATTCATTTCAACACCCACAATGTTGCTATGTACACGCCGGCTATGCTCAAAATAGTATGGAGGGAATTGAGAATAATACAGCACATGAAAGAAAAATAAATTGAAAGAAAGAACTGCAGTAGGCAACAATATTTCATCCTCATTTGACCGATGTCGTATCCTATAGCCTAACCTACTGAAATTAGTTTCTGACGAACATACAAGGACGTGTATCATTCACCAAGGTGGTGCAATATGTTTTGCGACTTTGCAGAAATATTGTAGTTCTGACGATGTTCTCCATGTCAGCTTACGTATATAGGAGATATACCGGTATCTTTCCGAACGATAATGTGGATACACACAGCGAGGTCTACGCGAAAAGGTGATGAATCAATTGAATAAAAAACGGTTTTTGGAGATCATATCTGTTTATTTCATCAATTCTGAACATGGTTTGAAATCGGTCTCATATAATAACTACCAACCTGTACTGACGGGCCTGGAAAAGCGAAATTCTAGCACTTTTTTATGAAATCCATCATCGTATATCATCGGGTCACGGTCGCAAAATTGAAGCTAGCAACAGCAGCAATGCCGGTAAACAGCCTTGACTCGCCCCGAGTCGATTTTGATGTGGTTGAAGCACGGTCTGAAGAACGAGCACATTTTGCGAAGATTGTGATGGATTGTTAGGCTACCAAGTGTTATAAAACGTGTCTGTCTTAGGAATTCTTTGGAAGTCATAACTGCTTAAGTCCTACAATATTCATAATAAGGGACTGGTCAGTTTATTCGGCGGGGGGGGGCAGTGGATTCATGAGGGTCACCCTGTTTTTGACTATGGTGAAAGAGGGGTCACTATGTTTTTGAATGCCCAATTAGGGAGGGGAGTTCAGTGTGTTTTAAAAATTTCGACACAGGCTCATACTTGCCTAAAGTGCATCGTGCAAGCGAAAAATTTCATCATTCAGTTGCATTCATGGCGCGCCCTTTAGGCACTTAACTTTAATAACAATAAAAAAAACCATATTTTTCAGAGGCCCCTCCAAGCACGAAACTTTAATATATCAGACATATCTGTCAGAGATATTCGTATGTTTAAAATGTTGGCGGCGCGCCCTTCGGGCGCCTTACTTTATAAAAAAATCAAACATATTTTCAGCATGCCTTTCACATATATATCGGAGATATCCATATGTTAATATTTTCAGCGGGAACTCCGGGCGCTGTACTTTAATATGTCAGAAATATATAGAAATATTTTGATGTCTGTAAATTGAAAGTCTGTTTTGCAAAGTGTACCAATCATAATGAAACCTGCAGCGCATATGAAGAGCATGATAAGTTCCTAATACTGTTCTGTTTTCTCAATGAGCATTCAGCATTAGAAAGCAACATGCACTAGTATTTCACAATCAACGTCATACTTTCTTGATCTCTGATAGGCACATTAGATCCAGTTTTATTCTAAACCTGGGAAATTTTAGCCCAGAATTTATTAACGGAACACAGTCCCTGATGTAGACTGGCCCCAGTCGCGCTTTTCTCTTCAGTTGAGTTACTTGCTGACCAAGCGACATTCACTCCACGATCCACGAAATAGCCTACCATTAGCACAACGGTTTGCCGATGTTTAGTCCTTCAATTTATTATGTTTTGATATGCCCACAGACTTTGAGAAGTCTATCCCTGATACTCTTACACTTACATACCAAATAGGCAAACCTGGCGGTCACAGGTACAACGTTTGCAACACTAAATCTGACCAGAAAATACTTGGTACACTAGGAAGCACTAGGAAAAATTTAAAAAAAGACAATCTTAATTTGCCTACCAGAGCACAATAATTTGACCTTACAGCATGATGTGTCTTTTCACATTCATGCTTACTGATGGCTGGCTGTAGCGATTTACTCATACCGAAACTAAGACTATGGTAGATTCGCTTTGAGAGTATTTCAAATTACTTGTGCCATCAGCTACAGCAAAGTATTTTCAGTATTGTCGATTCTGTGTTCAGCATTTAATTTTACTCATCATTTTAAAACATTACTTGTTCGATTTTGAAAGGTAGTCGATTCGCCAGATAATTGCTATGCACTCGCCAGGGCACGGGCGACTTGATAGTAACTATGCGAAACCCCCACGATGCAAATGAGAAGTTGTATCATAGAGTTTTCGTCAAGGCACAGACCCTCTGCACACAAACGACGATTGAAGCATTCGTGCACCAGATTGTTCATAACATTATGCCATACACTTAATGTGGGAGGACATCAGGCAACCTCTCCACATTCCGACATTGACCACGGTAATTAGGGAAGTCCTGCCCTGACAATGCTTATTGAACACACACACAAACAAATAATTCCCTTTGTCTGTGTTGCACACTTCACCCTGACTGTACTGCATATGCATTGTGACCACAGAGTGCATACCGGGGGCCTTGGTTCGACCACTTAATATCGAAAAGGACACTAATCTCTAGATAAAATGATCGATACATTCACAATTTTCAAATTTGATAATGGTCTTCCCGTCTCTGCAGTCTCCGACTTTTGCCATGGTAGTCGGCTGAGGTCGAGTAAGACAGCAAACAAAGGCTGTTTCAATCACGGCTATCACGGTCATCTTTATTTCACGCAAAACTACTCAAGTTACTTTTTTGAGTGTAGACGTTCTTAAAAGTTGTAGAATGCACTAGAAGTGGAGTCTGTGCAGTCATGGATGTAAGGGTACAGGACGGCCTGATAATCCCTTTCACACCTATTATTTTATCTTTGTCGACGCTGGCCTTTTCAGCTGTGTCATGGCTGCCATTATCAGGACGGCCAAGACACTCCATGGACGTATCTGTGGTACGTCCAGGGACACACACACACACACACAAACTTCACTGATAATTTTCTATGCATCACAAAAATCTTTCAAATTTATGACATTCCTTTTTTATCCATAGTGCAGTAGGGCTGACAGCGATCCTGCAAATGTGATTTCGGGTGCAAC